>NW_020837954.1:14041206-14053892 GCF_003676395.1 Aethalodelphis obliquidens
TTTTTTTTTTTTTTTTTTTTTTTTTTTGCGGTACGCGGGCCTCTCACCGCTGTGGCCTCTCCCGTTGCGGAGCACAGGCTCCGGACGCGCAGGCCCAGCGGCCACGGCTCACAGGCCCAGCTGCTCCGCGGCACGTGGGATCCTCCCGGACCAGGGCACGAACCCGCGCCCCCTGCATCGGCAGGCGGACCCCCAACCACTGCGCCACCAGGGAAGCCCCAGGCCTATTTCTTAGTCGTCTTGATAAAATGGTAGTGATTTTTCCTAGTGGGCTGTGTCCTACTCCATAGACCCAGCCCATGGATTAGTCAAATTCAGAGTTTTGTAACCCTTAGACTAAAAATGGGCTTTGAGAATCCTCAGTAAGAGGATGCAGCAGCAAAAAGTGGCCATTTTCTCTTTACCCTATACCAGTGCATTCTTGGTATATGAATATGTCCACAATTCTGGGCATAGAATAAGTGCTCAGTAAACAGTGTCCAGCTGAATAAATTAGCCCATCCTGACTGGCAAATTCTAGCCAGAGTCCAACACTCCAAACATGGCTGTGTTCACCTGGGTGCAAAGTGCTAGAATCCCAACATCCTAGATGAGGCAGAATCTAGAGATTAAGGAGACCACTAGACTCTTAGGAAGAGAATACATAGCTCCTCAGGGGAGGCAATCTAAGATGATTGTTTCTCCTTTTTTTTCCTTTGGCAGTGCTTTGCATCTTGCGGGATTTCAGTTCCCTGACCAGGGATTGAACCCGGGCCATAACAGTGAAAGTGACGAATCCTAACCGCTAGACCACCAGGGAACTCCAAAAGATGATTGTTTCTTGATATCTCTAAATCCATTTGCCTTCTGAGGTCACCCTTCCCATGAATATTCAAATAAAATAACTCAAAGCCCATCCTATGTGCTGAGAGGAGTCTAGTGCCCTCCCTTCTATTTCCACGGATTCCTAGAAGAGAGAACTGAGGATTCCTGTTCAATTCTCTTGGAATCTTTGTACCTAATTTCTGCTGTCTGATTGAGTCTCCATTTTTGTTCACCCGTTCACCGCGCATGGCTACCATCTGTTACTAAATGTTTTAGGGTTCAGAGGATAAAGTTAGCACAGATAATTTAAATTTGAAGGTTAAACACCCTTATTTCTGTAAGTTTATCTTTTATTGGTCTCTGTCAGCCCTGTCCATCTGCCATCTGGCGAAACCCCTTTCTTCCTGGTCTTCCTAAGAGCTTCTTTCTCGTATTTCCCTCTTCTCCAAGTTTTGGGCTTTTCACCTGCTCTTTTCTAGGCTATCACAATAATACAGATCCTTGTTATTTAATTATTCAGAGCAGACCAGCTTTATTTTAGCCTCAATCTTTTCCTATAGGATAGCCTAAGGAGTTTTATCTTTCACAATCAAAAAGGACCCTCAATATATTTTTCTAAGCTAATAATAATATCTTACATTCATTAGGCGTTTCACTACTTGCCAAGCACTATTCCAAATGCTATATATGGAGAGTCTCAATTACTCTTCAGAATAATGCTATGAGGGAGGTACTATTATCATCCCCATTTTACTGATGAGAAAACCGAAGCACAGAGAGGATAAGTAATTCTAATATTTTTGTTTCCTCAAGAAGAATGTTTCTCATATGGACACCAAGGGGGGGAAAGCGGCGGGGTGGTGGTGGTGATGGTGTGAAGAATTGGGCGATTGGGATTGACATGTATACACTGATGTGTATAAAACTGATGACTAATAAGAACCTGCTGTATAAAAAAATAAATTAAATTAAATTCAAAAATTAAAAAAAAAATTAAAAAAAAGAAGAGGGCTTCCCTGGTGGCGCAGTGGTTGAGAGTCCGCCTGCCGATGCAGGGGACACGGGTTCGTGCCCTGGTCCGGGAAGATCCCACATGCCGCGGAGCGGCTGGGCCTGTGAGCCACAGCCGCTGAGCCTGCACGTCCGGAGCCTGTGCTCCGCAACGGGAGAGGCCACAACAGTGAGAGGCCTGCGTACAGCAAAAAAAAAAAAAAAAGAAGAATGTTTCTATTTTTCTAGAGCAACCAACTAACCAACTGCAGCTATTTTTCTCCTTGCTAGACAGTCATACTGTGAACTGAGCAGTCAAATGGCCTTCAAGTGATTGCTTAATCTGTATGATCACTGCTTACACTAGGAATACTTCCCCACATCTAGTATTGTGCATATTTGTGTCCCAGGCTGTGAACATTATGTACATTTTTTGCAGAACTTTCCCTTTTTAGCTTGAGAAGCTTGGGCGATGTGGATCAAATGTAAAAATCTCATCTACTTCACTGCATGTTTTTGAAAGTTGAGGGGGAATCAGCAAGTGAGGAGACACGAGATAACCTCTAGACTGCTAGACTGGTCACTGATGAGAGCCACATGCCTGGAGTCCTGAGAGGAGGTTATTTTTGCCCCATGCTTCTGTTCTTTGGGATACGCATAGTCAAGTTGCCTGCGTTAACTCCAAGGTCTGCTTGCAATTGGAGTAGCCTCTTTGAGCTGTCCCTCTTGGTTTATGTGTATAAGCCTGACCTCTTCTGTCTGCCCCAGTCTGGGTTTGTACCAGAACCTGTTCTTGGGCCAGTAATGATGCCTTCCTACCTTCCAAATAATAACAAGCCATCAAGGGCAATGGCACCTTTCTGACTGCAATCCACTGCAGGGGATCAGAGGTTAGATTCTAGGCCCATCTTTGCCATTGATTTGCATGGTCACTGTACCTGGCCCCTTTGGACCTTAATCTCTTCATCTGTAAAGTGAGTGGACTATCATAGATTAATACCAGGATTTCTTCCAGCTCTAATGAGTTTGTGAACCATAACAGTCACATTGTTCCTTATAAACAAATACACTTTTTTATGTGAGTACTGTGTTTTACTCACCAAATAAGTACACTCATGACAGATATGTTTTATTTTATGTAACGTTAAAAAAAATAAGAATAAGCAGTAGGAAGGGGCATAGGCTAAAATGTAACTCGGATATGTTTGTTCAGAACCTGAATACGATATATCCCTTTATTCTTAAGCTCTCATAAATGACGGCTGTGAGAATCTTAGCTGCTTCCTGCATCGTGGCGCACTCTACACGGATCTAAAACTTTGGTTGCTGGCAGTTTGTGACTTTGAAGCTGTTATTTCTCTAGAAAGGTATGTTTTCCCTTTGATTCTTATTGATTTCACTTTTATATAAAATAGGTGGAAGAAAAAGCTTTCTCCCCTCATCATTAATAACCTTGTAAAAGTGAGACAATTATGAAGCCATCCTAGAATTAGAATACTACCTCTGAAAATAAGCTTACTTCTAAAATAAGAACTGTTCTCAATATCTGTTTGCCTCAGATGCTTCTGCAAACTTTAGAGATTGAATGGGTTTGAGAGGAGTTTAAATCCAAGGATAGCAAAATCAACCAGTAATTAAGAGCAGTTTGGGCATGCCCAGGTTAAAACTTTTTGAAGTTAAGTTCATGGAAAATTGTCATCAAGTTTTAAAATAATGGCAAAATACTTGCTTGCTATATTGTTGCTAGGCACGATATACGACTCAGTGGGAAGAAATCCTCTATTTAGGACTTCTGACTACATTTTGTTTAGTAAAGCAAAATAAAGAAAGCAAATACCATTAGAACACAGGTTCAGGAAGGAACAGACTGCAAGTTACATACACTAGTCAGAAAGCCAGGCTGTAAAAAGTAGAAGTTAATTAAATAATTCCTCTTCTTTCCAAAGAAGTATTCTTTACAATGGAAGGTGTCAGAAAGAGTAACAAATCATGCCCGTTCTGTGCCAACCGGCAGAGTGCTTACTTAGCTTATTTAAGGTAAACTTTGAACTTGACTTGGGAAAAGTCATGGAACATGGCTCCACAATGGCCACAGTGGTTTTCTTTGGGATATTTTTGAGTCAGGAAGAGAAAGAAATGAGTTTCAGTTGCAGAAAGCCAGAAAGTGGGCAGTCGGCAAAAGGGTCAGGGCTTCTGTGCAGTTGGGATACAGAATGTGTAGTTTCCTCATTTTGAAATAGAGGCATGGAACAAATAATTTCTAAGGTTATTTCTACATTGAAAATTGTTTGATTCTAAGAGAGAAAAACAACTTTTATTTGATATAGAAAAGCAACTGGGTTAATACCTCTGTGGAGAGGATTTTTAACCCTAAGCCTCGAGAATATTGCTCTTTCTCACTGTTCCTCACCCTTTCTCTTGGCGAATATAACATAGCTTGAGGCAAAAACTTTTGAGTTGAGGAAAACTAAGCTTGTTATCCAAGATAAGTCAAGAATAAGTCAGGGAAGAGTGAAGTATTGCTAAGAGTCTAGGAGACTTCAGGAAATCAGTTCCTAGGACAGGCTCTACAAATGTTTATTCCTAACTAAGGATTTCATAAAGGTGTTTATAATTTTTAATAGAAAGTATTTAACTAATTTATTTTGCTTTAGGAAAACTGTCCTGTCCAAGAGAAAGAACCCTGGTATAAATTGATGTATGTATTTCATTAGGTTCATTTATAATTGGAGAATATCTGGAATAATTAAAATGTCTAAGAATATTTTGCTTTCTCATTTTTTTTAGAACCATTATTTTGCCTTATATAAATATTGGCCTCATATATCTACTACACCTGGATAACTACATTGAAGCCACTCGGTATTTTTCTGAGGCTATTAGACTTGACCCTATGTATATTCAAAGCTATATTTGTCGAGCAGAAGCCTATCATAAGGTATTTAAGGTTTGAGAACTTTGATTTTTTAAAAATGTTTCAATTTTTTGAATATTTGTTCAATGTAATTTCAAATATATCAACGTATTCTTTTTCAGCTAATTACAGAGCCTAACGCATTTATAAACAATACATATTAGGTAGATATATTGATAGTTAACTATAATTACCCACTTAAAAATCCTCTCCTGATTAGGTGTGAATTTTTGTCTTTTTTTTTTTAAATAATGCCTGTTTTTTTTCTTATTACAAAAGCAATGTGTATTTACCACATGTAATATATGTATGCAAATAAGAATACATTAAAAAACATCCATTATTTCATTCTCCAGAGATAACTACTGTTAACATTTTAGAGTCCATCAGTTTTGTCCATCAGTGTGTGTGTATGAGGAGTGAGTGAATGGGTGAGTTCATAGAATGAGATCTGTGCATAGAATGGGGTCCAAATCATTCACACTTTCTTTTAAATTTTTTTTAAAATTTACAAGTTATTTAAATTAAAAAAATAATATATCCTTAGTGTAAAATTCAAACAATATAGTAAATAATAAGAGCTCTCTCTGACTCCAACCAACTTGGACTTCCCAGAGATAAAGACTGTTAGCTGTTGTGTCTACCTTTCAAAACAGATATTCCCTTCTACTGCTCCATCATTAACTGTCCTGTCCAAGACACTGATTTCTCACCAGGGTTATTGCAGTAGCCTCCTGGTCTTTTTGCTTCTGTTCTTTATTCCTTTTTGATGGGTTTTCAAAACAGCAGCATAGTGATCCTGTTAAAACATAAATCAGATTATTTCACTTCTTTGCCTGGAACCCTTCAATAGCTTCCCTTTGTGCTCAGAATAAAAGCCAAATCTTGCAAAAGCCAAAGGCCTACAAGAGCTCATGTGAACTGGCTCCTTGTTACCTTTCTGCCCTCATCTCCTACAAGTCCTCTCCTCACATTGGTTTCAGTCAGGATAACCTGTTATGCTGTGGAAAACAACAACAACAAATAAAACTTCAAAATCACCATCTTAAAGTAACAAAGGTTCATTTCTTGCTCACACTGCATGTCCATTGGGAGTTTGCTAGGGGCTCTGTTCTCGTTGTCTCCATCTCAGGATGCAGTGTGACTAAGTCCTTACCTTCCTGATGATGGAAGCAGAAGACCCTGGGGCCATTTTGGTATTATCCCCAGGGAAGGTTTGCTTTTGATCCCTGTTGGGAAGGGGTGGGGAGTGTGTGTGGCCCTTTTGCTTCACTCCCTGTTGATGGAGCTGAGGCCTTATGGGGAAATTGGAATTTCCTCCGAGCATATTTAGAAACCAAAGCACCAGCATAATATCAAGGTGTAAGGACATATATTCAAAGACTCATTGTTCTGAGGAGACAAAAACCTCTTCACAGTAATGGTTGAATAAATTATGTTGTATTCACACTATAGAGTATTATATAATCAATAAAAAGAATAGTTAGAATTATGCCAGGTGATTTGGAGGGATTTCCAAGAGATATTCTAGAACAAGATCTAGAAGACTTTAAAGTGTATACAGTATGATCCCATGTAGATAAAACAATGACAAACCAAACCCTGTGTATGTATATAGAAGAATACATATGCCTACGGTGTGGGTTTAGGCTCCAGGGTAAATCCAATCTAATGCTACCTGGAGAAGTCCAACCCCAGGAAAACTTGCAAAGACCAGAGAGTGAGCTTCCATCATTCCCAGTCAGGGTTTCCTCAATGCATAGCTATGTATGATTGGAACCAGGTGGAGCAATGCAGGCATATGACAAGGTGGTTTATTAATTATACCAACCTGATCAGGGTTAGCTTGAGAAGCAGCAGGCCTGAAGTTCCACAGTAATTCTTAAATTTACTTAAAAACATCTCAGACTCCCTCCTTTTGAATTCCCTCTTTTGACTCCACCCACTATTTCCACTTTGCACCATTTTAACAGGTATTGTCTACTTCTATGCACAAATGTTTTGATCACCATGTCAGCATAGTAAGAGGAGTCGTTGGTTGTCCCAGGTTCATTTTGCTGGGATGTGTTTAGTTCCCTTTTGTAATTTCCCCAATGTTTGTAAAAATTTGTATAAATTCAGATTATGCTCTGTAACCAGTATTAAGGAAAGAATCGTTGTTTACTTTTCATTGTATATTGATTTTAAACAGGTATCTTTTTCATCATTGTTGTATTTTGTTTTATTCATTCATTTTACTCATTAAGTGCAAGCTTGTTTTTCCTCTCTTACTTTTAAGTGGAATTGACTTTTACTTTTTATTTTACATTCCTTTGCAAGCTAGTTTATTAGCATGAGTAAAGTTTGGTGTAAAAGGTGTTATGGTTGAGGGAGAAAACTGAAAAGCTAAACAAAAAAGAAAAACAAATGAGAATATATGATATAATCATATTTATTTAAAACTATATATTTGTGGATCTGCATACTCATTCTTCAAATTTAAAGATAATTAAAAAAAAAGACTTTACTTCATAAATTTTTTTTTAACTTCTCTGTATCCCACTTGCTTTGATGATTCTTAAGAAACACATGTATTAGGAGAGATTCCTGCAAAATTTCTGTATTCAAGGGTGGGAGGGAATAACTATCAGAAAGGAAGCAATCAGTATTATTATGAGCTAAGTTTCTATTTATCACTCAACAGTTGCACAAATTGAAAAAGGCAGTAAGAGAGTTATCTCGTGCTATCCACCTTCAGCCAGATGGAATCCAATTATATATAATAAGGTATGTGTATAGAAATAGAATTCTTCTTGGGATAACTTAGTATCTGAGCTAGCTGTTGGAATCCTTAGTTCTTTCTTGATCCTTCCAGCCTCCTTGTTTTACATTTAATCTCCCAGAAATGGCCATCTCCAAATCAGCAAGTCAGATATAGTTGTTTTTGTTAAACTTTAAGATAATTCATAATATAAGATAACAGATCTTTCCCTTAGTTCTGTCCTTGCATCAAAACACAACTGTCTGTGTTTAAGTTCTTTGAGGCCTCTCTAGATTACTGGTTAGATAGTTATCACAGATCTCATGAAAGTAAGGTAATATATTTTGATTGTGTACCCAGAGGTACCAAGTATAAACCTCAGATAATTCAGTGAAAAAAAAGATACATTGAATTGTATTTCAAATGCAGTAGAGCTTGCTATAAAAGGACCCATTGCAAATTATGAGTTATCACTACCAAAAATATATTATAATTACTAACATGGGAAATGGATTTACAGAAAATGGGAAAATGGACTGGAACAATGCTTTCTGATAAGGTCTTGCTTCATCTTTTAACTCTTGAACCACATTTTAACAATTTATGTAAATACTTCTCCATTTGTATGCCCCTTAAACTGTGTTTAGCTTTTAAAATTTCTCAGCAACAGAGTATAACTTTTCAAATGCTGATAATTACAAAAAGATCTATTTTTCTTTCAGCTTCACATTTACTAAATTGTTTTCTTCTCACATCTCCACGCTAATTGGCCTATTTAGACTTACATAAAATATTTATAATTTCAAATGTATTATAATAAGTATGAATAAATGTATTATAATTTAAAATTTTAAGTAACTGAGTATAAAAAACTTTATTTTAGAAAAATTATTTTTAACTGCTTAGAATTAAAAAGCTGTTATTTCTTCCAGAGGACAATATCTTCTTAGGATGAAGTGCTATGGTCTTGCAAAGTTCACTATTTACCAAGTAGCAGAAATGACCAAAGGTAAATATAATCAATGTAAAATTATAATATTGTCTTAATTTAAAAAGAAATACTTCTTTAAATTTTTTATACTATTTTCAGTAGCTCTGTATAGGTAGCATGAAGGGTTCACTTGAAAGTCAAAGTTAGATTTTGAAACTAAAACTTCAGTTTCACATGTATGTAACCAATTTGTAAAATACTTCATAGCCTAGTGAATTTTGTGAGAGAGATTATTATAGGAAATACCAGGCTTATGCTGTTATTTTTTGTTTGTTCATTTGTAGTTGGAATGTCTTATTGTTTGTTGACAGTAAGTAGATTTTAGTATCATATTGATTTATTAATTCATATTGTAAAAATAGATTATTGAATTGCTTGACTGTCTTAAAATAATTATATTCTAAGTCCTAGATACTTGGCAAAGTTATTGATAAATTTTCCTTTCCCTTTAGGTCTCATTGAGTTGAGTCCTATACAGCAAGCACTCATTTATTCATTTTGCGAGAAACATGACAAGGCCATTCAGGTCTTAGATGGGATCACTTTGAATAAGCCTGAGGCCACCATGTATGCTCTATTGGCAAAAGCTCAAATGAAGGCCAAGAGGAACAAGGTGAAAAGTCTTGAGTAACGTTTACTAAACCTATTAATGTAATTTTTATATTGTGCTTGGAATTACTGCTTACATATATATATATATATATATATATATATATATATATATTTTTTTTTTTTTTTTACAAAACTAAACCATACCATTTATTTATTGATTCTTCTGTTAATTAATATTTGGGTTGTTTTCTTTTGTTTTTTTTCCTCTTAAGAGTAAGGGTAATATTCTTTTTCATGTCTTCTGTTAACATTGTTGGTATGTAGAGAATGTAAATGTTTAACTTTCAAGAAAATGGCACATTGTTCCATAGGATTGTACCAATTTATTCTCCCGCCTGTAGTGTATGAGTATTCCTGTTGATCTCCATCCTCTACAATAACTGGTGCTGTCTACTTTATTTTTATCAGTTTGGTGGATAAAAACTAATGTCTCATTATGGTCTTAATTAACATTTCTCAGTTTGAGCAAAGGTTGAGGTATCTTTTTATATGTTTATACTTCCTGTTCTATCAATTTGCTGTACACATTTTTGTTTGTCCTGTTCATATTGATTTTTGGCATTGAAAAAAATAAGTCCTGTGTATTAGTCCTTGGTTGGTTACATGTGTGTCATGTATACTCTTGCAATTTGTGGCTGGTTTTAAAATTTTCTTCATGATGTCTTTTGATGAGCAGAGGGTCTTAATTTTAATGTAGTTGAATATATCTTTTTTGTTTTATTGTCACAGCTTTAAAAAAAATTCTTGTTTAAAAATTCCCTCCCTACACCAAGGTCATAAAGATATTTTCCCATATTTTCTTCTAAAAGTTTAAAAATTCTGCTTTTTGCATTTAAGACCTCACTCTACCTTAAATTGATATTTTTGAATGTGATATAGTGATAAAACTTCAGTTTTCCCCATATGGATACTCAAATGTTCCAGTATCATTTATTGAAATGTTCTCCTAAACCAAAGATCTGAAGTGGTACATCTGTCCTATTATAACCTTTCATGTATGTGTGGATCTGATTTTGGGCTCTCTATTCTATTCCTTTGGTCAATTTTTCTATCCCTGGCCTAATAGTACAATGTTTTAACTACTGTTGCTTTATTGTAATTCTTGACATCTGGTGGAGCAAGTTGCCACACCATATTCTTCTCCAGGAAATTCCTGGTTATTCTTGGGCCTTTACTCTTCCAGCTGGTCAAGATTTTAAAACCCAGCTGGAATTTTGATTGAATTGTATTGAATCTGTAGATTATTTTAGGGAGAATTGACACTTTTATGATATCAAATTCCTTCTTTGTAATAATCTTAAATTTACTTTAACCTCCCTGAAACCTGAAATCACTTGATTGGGTCCCTCTTCTACCCAATCAGTAGTCATGCTCTCTTGGTTCTACTTTCTAAATGTCTCTCAAATCCACTTCCTTTCTCTGTTTCTCTGGTCATTATCCTAGTCCAGAACATATTTGTATTTTGTTTGAATTATATAGTAGTGTTGAACTCTTCCAAGCTTTTCTGCACACGGCTGCCACGGTACTGTGTTTGGAATGTACATTTGCCTTATGAGAGCATCCACTACTTTTTTAGAGTAGTGAAGGAAAGAGAGGTGGGACATCAGCTAGAGGAGGAAAAGAAGATGTGTTCATTTTAATTTAAATGTGATGGAAGACTTTATGGACTCCAGGAGGCAATGAAGGGGCAGAGATCCAAAAGCAGAAGGCGGGACAGAAGGAGTTGGGGTCAAGGGCACAGCTTGAGGAGTTAGCTCTGAAAAGAAGAAAGGAAACCATTCAAAGACAGGAGAAAAAAAGATGGAAATGAAGAAGATGTAGAGACTTTGCATAGTAAAAATGAGGGAAATTGAGAAGGTGATGCATTTTTTTCTATTGCAAAGGCATGTGCTGAGTGAGGCTGGAAGGATGAATGTTGAGGTAAGCTTTAGACATGTGATGTAAACTAAGGGTGGGCACAAAGGACACAGCATATCCAAGTTAAACCTCATTGTTTTTTTTTTTTTTTTTTGCGATACGCGAGCCTCTCACTGTTGTGGCCTCCCCCGTTGCGGAGTACAGGCTCCGAACACGCAGGCTCAGCGGCCATGGCTCACGGGCCCAGCCGCACCGCGGCATGTGGGATCTTCCCGAACCGGGGCACGAACCCGCGTCCCCTTCATCGGCAGGCGGACTCTCAACCACTGCGCCACCAGGGAAGCCCAACCTCATTGTTTCTTTAGCAATTTAATATAATTAAGAAAGTGGGCTAAAGAGTCACAAGTAGCTGTATTTCTATATATTAGGTAAATACATTGAGTAGCTAGTTATGAAAACGCGTTTCTATTTGGAAAGTTGAATTTTTTTTCATTAAGAGTTTCAACTATTTTGACAGAATAGTTTAAATGGGTAATTTTTGATGTTAGTTTATTTTCTGGTGTCAGTGGAACCCCCTTGAGAGCATAGCAGGACAAAATAAAAGTTGATTACAACAACCTCAGATATTATCAGTGGAGAACTTTTACTACCTAATAGCTGCCTGGCATTCCCTTCAGGAGAACTACTAGGAAATTGGTCATAAATTGGTCTATAAATTTTAGTCTGATTTAAGACTACGAGAAAATACCCTTTAGAATTTAGAAATTATAGTTCCAAAAGTCCACTTGTGTAACCCTGCTTACGTACCTGCCTGTAGGATAGGCACCTGGGTGGGTCAGATTTCCTGCCTGTCAGAAGTCCTCCCTCTTGGTGCACTGACAAGATCTGTGTCTTTACCAGGTCTGTGTGTCCTCTTGTGAAATGAGAGTAGGGCTGTGTGCTCAGGATTCCTTTTAACATCTAAGGCTGTTGTGTTAAATAAATATGAGAAAAAAACATTCCCTTCCCTCTCTTTTTTTAAAAATCATTATAGGAAGCCATGAGAATGTTTAAAAAGGCGTTGGATATCTTTTCTCATTCTGATAAAGGACGAAATGCCGTAGCAGCTTCATCAGACTGTCTGTTTCACTTGGGTCTTTGTTACATGGAGGAAGGCAACTTACAACTGGTATTTTGTGTATTTAAGAGCATAGGTATTTTATGGTTTTAGAAATTGTTTCCTTGCATTCAGTTCCATTTCTGAAGGCTACCTAAACAGGCAGTGACTAGACCAAAGCTTCTTATAAAGCTTGGCTTACTATAGGCAGTCTGCACCCTGCAAAACCTACTACATTGTTTTATTTATTCAAACATTTTATTGATGCCTGTTTGTCAACACTATTCGGAAGACTAATGCATGTTTCCCACTAAACAAATTTAATTGTAAGAACTTATTATATCAAAATTTCATCACATTAGTATAAATTTACTTATTACATTGTAAATACTTTATATTGAGTGCTTCAGTGTAATGTAGAATAAATGGAAAATGTTTAGGACACTGTTTGATTTCTGTTATTGACAGCTGAGCAATTCAAATCAGAATAAAACCAGATTCATTGAAAACCAGTTGATTCAATTATTATGTATTTATCCAGTATTTGGCTATTTCACAGTATTCTCCATTTCAGAATTTTCAATGATATGATAAATATGTATTTTCCATTGGCTATTTTTGAGTATTCCTCAACTACACACACACACACACACACACACACACACACACACACACACACACA
>NW_020837954.1:14053902-14059488 GCF_003676395.1 Aethalodelphis obliquidens
CACACACACACACACACACACACACACACACACACACACACACACACCCCATTCCAGTCCTTATATTCATAGGGGTGGACAGTGTCTGAAACTTGCATCTTCATAACTTTAAAAAAGAGTTGCACTTGATTAGTTGTTCCATTTATTGTAAGAAATTACAATAAATATAAGATTAATTACAAATATTTTTCATGTTTTTAGCTTTGGACAAGCAGAGGAAACCTAGCTTTGCTTTACAATATTAGGAAAAATTTTGGAGTTCCATTGCTTTGAAATTTTGTAACCATATATCTGCTGGCCCACATGGAAGATAAATGTACTAATTGTGATTTCTTTGAAGAAACACAACAGGAAGAATAATGATTAAAGTTACACCTCTGGAAGTGTTGTAACAACATGGATTATGCAGACATTAGTCTGGGAGTAAGGGAACCTGTAAATTATAATAATAAATCTAGCTTGTTCATAAATTTTTTTTGCTCCACAAGGTTCGCTGGGAGAAACATATTTAAAATGACCAAAAACTAAAATGAAAACTTTTCAACAATAGTTATATACTGTAATGTATTAACATTTTAAATTAATACATTCTACTCACTACACGATTTGCTCTTCTAGGCTTTTGATTCTTTTACAAAAGCTGTGAAAGCAGATCCTGATTTTGCAGAAGGCTTTTATCAACGTGGGCTTTGTAAAGTAAAACTCCACAAGGACAGTTCAATCCTGGATTTTAATCGTGCAATTACCCTTGATCCAAAACATTACCAGGTATTTAAGTGAACAATTTCAGTGGTTTGGAAAGTGTGTTAAATTTGCTAAAACTATTAAATCTTTAAATGTTATTGCTATTAGTTAGCAACAGTTAGTTTTACTTACTTTTCAGCAGTTTTAATAATCCATATATCTGTATTTCCCCTTGAACTAAAAATATGATTTCCAACAGGGAAATTATATAGGTAAAAGTGCTTCGTGAATTGTGGTTATACAAATATTATAAATATTTTAATACCTATTAATAATTAATAGGTATTAAATAGGTATGTACCTATTAATAATTATTTTATATACTATGTTATTAATTTTACTTCTTGTTTTGCTGTCACATTGATTCCTACCTCTTAAGAGACTAGAGACAACACAAAGTCCAATAGGTGAAACTCCATTGGATCTTGATTTTAAAAGCACATGAAATTTGAATATGGATGAAATATTAGATGATTTTAGGGAAATACTATTAATTTTCTTAGATATACAGTGGTAGTGTGGTTATGTAAGAGAATGTCTTCTTCATGGGAGATGCATACTGGAAGACTTGGGGTGAAGTTTTATGATGTCTACAACTTATTTTCAAATAGTTCAGAAAAAAATAGATACAACAAAATTGAAAAATGTTAATAATTATTGAATCCAGGTGGTAGGCATATGGGTGTTTACTGTAGTATTCTTTCAATTATTCTGTATGTTTGAAATTTTCTTAATAAAAGAGAGTGACAAAAAGTCTATATTTTATACCATCTTTGGGTGGCATAAATTTGTTCCAGCTACCATGTATTTTGGTAGAACTGATGCTTTTACTAAAATATCTGTTCCTGCTTTCCTCCTCTCTTTCTCTGAAAAGGCATATTTAAGTCGAGTAGCCTACTATGGTTTGAAAGGCAGATACTCCAAAGCAATCTTGAGTTGTAATGAGGCCATCCAAATTTATCCTCAGAGTGTGCGTGCCTACCTCTACAGAGGAGTTCTGAAATACTACAACAAGGTAAGGCAGTTTCCTACCTTGTTCTCTGGTGGTATTTTAGAGTGGGTGGCTGCTCGGGTGCCAAGGAGGAACTCACTTCCTTTTTATCCTCTGTGAGAGAGAATTGCCATGGTATGAAGGCAGAACTACATAGAAGGTGTTACACTTTGACAGTACATCAAAAGGATTTCAATTAATAATTTTTCATAAAATGGTGATATTTATTTTTGACATTTGCATTTTAAATAGCACTGATTATGTATTTTTATTAGGAAAGTAATATTTATTGTAGAGAATTTGGAAAATACAGAGAGGAATAAAGGAGAAGATTAAAGTCACCTGTTTTCCCACCATCAAATGGTAATTCCTGAGAGCATTTTTTTTTTTTTTTTTGGGGTACACGGGCCTCTCACTGCTGTGGCTTCTCCTGTTGCAGAGCACAGGCTCTGGACGCGCAGGCCCAGCGGCCGTGGCTCACGGGCCCAGCCGCTCCGCGGCATGTGGGTTCCCTCCAGACCGGGGCACGAACCCGTGTCCCGCGCATCAGCAGGCGGACCCTTGACCACTGCGCCACCAGGGAAGCCCCCTGAGAGCATTTTGATGTATTTGAATTTTGTCTTTTTTTCTTAATAAAATATAATATATACTTTCCAAAATTGTGACTATGCTACTTACATAATCTGTTTTGTGCCCTGCTTCTTATATTTAATCTTTGAAGATACCATTTTTAATGACTGCATAATATTCCACCATAGTGTACTTTTAACCACTTTATTGTTGGACATTTGGATTGTTTGAAATTTTTTATTATTTTACTATTTTAAATAATACAGTTATACACACAGAACAAAATAATTACTTGAGTTTATGGTTCCTAAATGGAAATTACTGGGTGTAGCAACACTATCGATATCTGATGCTTCAAGGAATACTTATTTTCTCCCTGTGTTTCTTTTTTGAACTTTCTCTGTAGCCATTTCATATGAAATATTTTGCAAATAATACCTTAAAGCAAAGGTAAGACCTTGCATTACCTGTTAATTCCATGAAAATTACTATCTATATAAATGGATGATCTAAGGTATCAGAGAAGCATCAAAGAGAAGCAAAAGAGAACATGGATAGAGAACATGACGATTATGTGATATGACGGTGAGAGTGACAGAAGCAAGCAAGCTCTGGTGAATGTTTGCTGGATGAATAAGGCTTGCTTCTCTTTTATCCATAAGAAATTTAATTTTTTCCTTGCTATATAGCAACAATGGAAATAAGATAATCATTTAAGTTGTTTATATATTGAATTTTATTTGCAGGTGAGAGAAACTATAGCAGTTCCTACCAAGGGACTTAATTAATTCTGTGAAAGATTAGCTTGATTGTCTTAATTTCATGGATGATACACAGAATGGTTAAATGAGTATTCTCAAAACTCTGATAGAATCAAGAATTTATTGTACAACTAAATTTCAGTCCATTATGATTAACCCTTCTCACTTAATTATTTTTGCTTTACAGACTTACAAACTAGCGATTACAGATTTAACTACAGCTATCAACATGGATAAAAACAGTTATATAGCATTTTATAACAGAGCATTATGTTACACCAAGTTAAATGAACTTCAAATGGTAAGATGACCATCTTAGTAAACAACACTTTAAAGCATTTGTAAAGTATTTTCTTATTATTTTTGTTACAATTTTGGAAAAATAATTCTGTGGAAATACACATAAAACTTGAGAAACCAAAGAACCATTTCAAAGAATATTTATTTTCATTTTTAGTGCTTACCAAATTTTCTTATACAACCTCTGCAATGTCAACTTAATTTTACAATGCTTTTATATAAGCATTTAAAGGCCATGTAAATTTAAATGTATTACATAATTTTCATTTGAGAAAATGTTTCTACTGATAAATGTGTGCAGAATTTTTAAGCAGTGATCACTAGCAATATTGTTTGCTTCAAAATCTCAACATTAACTACAATAGTTTGTGGAGGTATTTTTTTTACAGTGGTCAGACCACAGATGCAGCAGGGAATTTTGAGTGATGGTTTCCAGCTCAGGGACCAGTGACCAGGATTATCTGTGCGTTTTGAAGGCCTAACTGATGGCTGCAGCAAACCTTTTTCTCTATTTGTCCTGATGCAGATGCTACCAGTGTAAGCCCTCTTTTATATTTTTTAATCTTACCCCTCCTCCACTCTCTCCTTGTTGGTTTGGTTCTTTTTCAGTCAGGATCCCTCACTGGGGAGCAGGTCAGTAGTTTCTTAGTGTTTTGTCCAATCTCTTGCTTCCCTTTCTGCTGTCCACTTGTTTCCCTCTCCTTGTTTCTATCCACTTCCATACTCAATGAAGCATTCTTTAAAAGATTGCATCATGTACCTGCTGCTGTGTGTGGGCACACTCCCTCAATCTCCTGGAAACTTGGAAAGTTAAATCTGTTTAAAACATTTAGAAATTTAGTAATTTATTTGCTATGGAAGGAAGAAGTTGAGAAACATTGTTTCTAAGAGGATGTAGAATTCCTGGTAACCGGATTATCAGGTTTCCTCCAGAAATGTTGACAAATGAATAACTAATTTTTAACACAGGCTGTTGTAAACCATTCTAGGAGCTAATTAAAGGATCATTTATCAGAGTAACCTGCACAGCAGGTATCTTTGACAGCTCCCTCCCCACCCCGACTCCTGCCTCTTCTGGGTAACCCTGAACTGCAAACAGTGGTCTGGGTGGGGGCAGGGAACTGCTACCTTTGTTATCTCTTATGTGTAACAGAGCTAGTGCTCCATGAATAAAGAAAACGAAAAACTATGTACGTAAATAGAAATCTAACTAGAATAAGAACATATTGGTTATTTTAGAGCTGCCAGGTACCCAACGCTTTTCATCCAATGGGCTCCTTTTACAGATGAGGTTAGAAACACATCCAAGTCACACAGGGAAGAGGGACCTGTATCGGTGTTTGCAGGTTTGTTTGCTTCTGGTTAACAGTCTTTAGGTGGCTTTGTGAAACCATCTGACCTCCAGCATGTGGACCAGATGTCATTTTACAGTGTCACCTCCTCCCTTTTGTCTACCTCCACCCGTTTCTCAGCATTCCTGCCATAACAAGACTGAGGAAACCCAAGTACTTTGTGCAGAAAATGCACTCCCAAGATATGACTTCATAAAAACTAGAAAAGGTGAATTCTGGTTCCTATCACCTTATATTAATAAAAACAGTAACAGTTACCACTCATTTAGGGCTTATTGTGTGACAGGCACTGGGCTAAATGCTTTACCAACATATAATCTAAATATTTTAAAGTGGACTTCTACAACAATATGATGAGTTATTAATACCCTGTTTTTGTGGATGAGGAAACTGAGGCTTAGTGTTAAGTAACTTTCCCAAGGCTGAAAGGTTAGTAATAATAGCAGAGGCAAAACACAAAGCGTGCTCGTTGTGACCTTCACGAAATCTCATTTCCCAGATTTTTTTTCCTCTTGTGTCACATATTCAGCTGCTTAGTGGATTTCTAAGGCATCTTGATATATATACAGGTTTTAATTCTGTGATTCTGTGAAAGGAAAATGGCAAACATTCTAGTTCTGTTTTGTTTTACAAGTGTTACAAATGATTTTTACAGCCTTGTCAATGTTTATTTATAGTTATGCCACAATATACATATAGGATATTTAATTGTACAATTCTTTTAGATGCTTGAGTGCTCAATCATGGAATAGTAGAGGAGAACCACTAAGCAAATACTATTTTATTTGCATTTTCAGTTAGCATGTGCTACAGGCATATATGATATGATTTGGGCCTTTTCCAATGAAACCATATGGCTCTTTTGGAC
>NW_020837954.1:14059498-14192771 GCF_003676395.1 Aethalodelphis obliquidens
CTTGGCTGTTCATTGAATGAAAAAAAAAAAAAGATAAAAAATGGAGAGAGGTCCTCTGAGTTGATTCTCAGCTTAGGCTAATATCTTAAAAAAACCGAGAATATTGAAGTAATATTCCAACAAGTCCTTATTTGTTAGTTTTATTAAGATCTGTTTTCATTGCTTTACGATTTATTCATTCAACAAAAATTTATCAGATGCCTAGTATGTGCAGGCATGGTGCTAGTTACTGGCTTTACAATGGTGAACAAAATGGATAATCTGTGCCTCCATAAAACTTAGGCTTCAGTGAAGAAAACAATAAATCACTACAAAGAAATTAAATTTCAAAAGGTAGTAAGTGCTCTGCTTTAATGTCAACAGTCATTTGGTGAAACTATTAAGATGGGGAAGGGTGTTGCATCCCCGCTTCAATCCATACACAATAAAAGTAGTTCACAGATGATTCACAGATAACATGTGAAGCGCAAGCGCAGTGCACACCGCTTATTAGGAGGGAGCAACATCCACAGTATTTAATTAAGGGAAACCTTTAAATCTAACAAATGATTATTTTTGGCCATAAATTTTGTCACATTAAAGAACTAATTATGAGGTACTAGTTTGTCCATGGTCAATGCAGTAATGCTCTAAAGAGTTGACTTTAGGTTGTAAGTGATTATTTCATTTTTAGGCATTAACAGATTATGGAATTGTGCTTCTCCTTGATGCTGCAGAAACTGTGATGTTAAACGCCTTTATTAATCGTGGACTCATCTACACAGAACTAGAGCAGTTCAGTTTTGCATTAGAGGTAAACCTTTCTGTTTACTTGTAAAAATGAACCCACTTGATTTTGCATGTTCACTTCTGAAAACCAGTGAAAAAGTTCTTCTTGATAACAAATGGCAATATTAATGAGCAATAATTCAACTTTAGCAAGAATTGTGTTGAAATACTTTGAATGAGTAATAGAATCTTTGCAAAAAAAGTGGTTTTTTACTTTGTATTTAATACAGATAAATAGCCAATATGTAAAAAAAAAAAAATTCCGAATTGATGAAATATCAAGACTATCATCTCCCCTAAGGGAGTGTCTTAGCTACAGACAAACAATAAAATGATTTATGTATCATTTACTTTGCTGCTTAGTGCTCTTTCTCATTCACAATTTTCCTTGTATTGATATTATTTTTCAACTTCTGGAGTCATCTTTTGAGATTCTGTCCCACAAAATTACTTATTATTAAGGAAGTGTCCGAGAAACTGTATTCTAGGCAATTTACACTATGGTGAAATGTAATTTCAAGAGTTGAACTCCCTTAGGTTTTGGTTTTGACATATACCATTCAGAATTCCCTCAGGTAGGGGAAGCTTTGTTTGGTGTAGGCAAAAATCTATGGAACTCTGCGCAAGAGTGTTGGGTGGAGAAAGTGAGGAAAATGGGGGTTGGAAGCAAAAGACCTCAGCTGTTGGAGAATTAAATGCAGGGCCTGTGTCATCCACCTAGTAAGTATTTACTTAGTACTTAAGAACAACATTAACTCTAGTTATCGCACACTTACTACCTGCCAGATTCTTAATAATGCTGCACAATTTATGATTGTAACTTATGGAAGAGGAAGCTGATATTCAAAAGAGGTTAAATCAAGTCTTAGTCAGCCAGGAAGTACTGGGGCAAGATTTGAACTCAGGTCTCACTTGATTCCAAATCCTGTGTTCCTTCAGACAAGGCATGGTACTGACACTGGCATTGAAGATACGGAGACGAATATCAGTAAGACAGATTTCCAGTCCTTGAGGAGCTCATAGTCTGGTGGGAATCATTCTTGATCCCTCTCTTGCCTCATATCCCACATCTAAATCATGAGCAAGCGCGGTCAGCTCTGCTATCAAAACATATTTTAAATTCAGTCATTTCTCATTTTTTGCCACTGCTCTCCTCCTCCCTCCAGCCTCCACCTTCTCTCCCCTGGATTACTGCAGTAGCTTCCCAACTGGCCTCTCTGCTTCTGCTCTTTTCCCTCTACATGCTGTTCTCCACACAGCAGCCAAAGAGGCCTCTTCAAAACATAAAGCAGAGCAAGTTATTCATCTGCTCAGAACCCTCCAGTGACTCCCCATCACACTTAGAATAAAATCTGAACTCTTGACTATGGCCAACCAAGACCCTAGTGACCTAACTGCTGCTCACTGATCTGACTTTGTTGTCAGCGTTCTTCTTTTCTCCAGTCAGGTTACTCCACTCTGGCATTTTGCTATTCCTTGGAAATGCCAGGCTCCCTTCCTGACTCAGGGTCCTCACACAAGCTGTTCCCTATGTGTAGAATATTCCTCCTATTGGTTCACACCCTCCTTTCATTTCAGGTTTCTTCTCAAATGTGACCTCCTCAGTCAAAAAGAGTATTTTAATTAAAATGGAATGTTAAAAAATTAAAATAATCCCAAATAAGTCTGGAAAGAGAAAACAAAGGAACAGAAACAGAGGAGACCAGCAGAAAACAAATACTAAAATGGTAGACCTAAATTCAACCTTATCAGTAGTTACATTAAATGGAAATTGTCAAAACACACCAATTGAAATATTGAAAATGACAGATTAGAATGTTTTAAAAGTCCCCACAATATTGTGACTGCAAGAAACACACTTTAAATATAAGATATAGATAGGTAAAAGTAAAAAAGCTGGAAAAAAAATATGCCCTGCAAACACTACAGACCTGCCTTGGAATTACGGCAGGTTTGGTTCCAGACCACAGCAATGAAGTGAATATAGCAATAAGTGACATTTTTGTTTCATATAAAAGTGCATATAAAAGTTATGTTTATACTGTAGTCTATTAAGTGAGCAATAGCATTATATCTAAAAAATAGTACATGCCTTAATTAAAAAATACTTTATTGATTAAAAAATGTTAACCATCATCTGAGCCTTCAGTGAGCTGTAGTTTTTTTGCAGTAGTGACATCAAAGATTACTGATGATCACAGATTACCATAATAAATACAATAATAATGAAAATGTTTGAAATATTGTGAGAATTACCAGAATGTGATACAGAGAAACGAAGTGAGCAAATGCTTTTGGAGAAAATGGAGCCAATAGACTTGCTTGAGGCAGGATTGCCACAAACCTCCAATTTGTACAAAGTGCAGTATCTGCAAAGTGCAATAAAACAAGATATGCCTGTAATTAAAAGCAAAAAAAAATGTTTCTCCCCTCTGTACATTTAAAAAAT
Source organism: Aethalodelphis obliquidens (assembly GCF_003676395.1). Taxonomy (NCBI): domain Eukaryota; kingdom Metazoa; phylum Chordata; class Mammalia; order Artiodactyla; family Delphinidae; genus Aethalodelphis; species Aethalodelphis obliquidens. The sequence goes on from NW_020837954.1 coordinate 14,062,716, forward strand.
TAATTTGAAAAATTAAAAAAAAGAGACTGGCTGAGGTAGACCAATGAAGTAATATATGACTGAATAATAAGAGGGCTAAATGCTGAACCAAGAGAGAGCAGAGTCTTAAAACCTAACCAGGGAAACATTTTTAGTGGGAATGATTGATTAACAGAAAGGTCAAGTAGGATGAGCACTGAACACATGTTAGTTAATTGATAGTTGTGTGATCTTCATAAGAACACGGGAAGTAGAGTGCGGCATTTAAACTGGAATTGTTTAGGAAGTTAATGGTTAAGCTTGTTGGATTGAGAACATTTGTTTATTTCTTTGTCCTCTTGAAAACCAGGAAGACAGTAAAGGAATAAAAAGGACATAATCCCACAAGGTTAAAGATAGTGGAGAAGAGGTGCCCAGACACCCCAAACTACCATTCCCGATTTTAAAACTTAAATATGAGTGGGTAGCCAAAGATTCTACACTTGAGGGAAGTAAAATAAAGAGTAAAATAAACACATTGCCATAGAGATATGGAGATGGTGGAAGAAGGGGAGGTGTGTGGAGTGATGGTGTAAGGTAGCTAAGTTCTATCCTGTGTTGGAAGTTAAACATGATAAAATACTCATGTTATTTAGAAATTTAGAGGTAAATAGCAGAAGGAATAACAGCAAGATGTAAAAATGGTTGACTCTGGGGAGCGGGGCTCAGAGATAAGGAGAGGTGGCGCGGGGCATCCCTGTAAGCATTGTGAGTTTTCTAGTTTCATTGGACCCTCTACCCTACCCTGGATACATGAGTTACTTTGAGAAAAATAAAAATAAATTTAAAAATGCCTTTAGAGGCAGTTTTCAAATTACGAAATGAAATTGGACTTACTAAACAACAAGAAGTTGATGGCGTTTGGGGACATGGAGATGGTGAGTGTTGACTCTGCTTTCAGAGATTGGTAGTGACAGGAACTAGAAAGACAAAGCCATGTGTAGCTTGCGGGCAGGCGGGTTTGAGGGAAGGCATACTAGGTCAGGGTGGTGAGAAAAGGATTAAAGTTACAAAGGACAGAAGAAGATGATGGAGCAAGTTTCCAGAGATGGGAAGGATGAGGTCAAGAGCGCATCCTCTGACACACAGGAAGACGGTGCAGGTGAAGAGTCTTACAAATAGACTCATCAGCAGAAGGAAGGCAGTGGAGGGAATTTGCTTTGTATGTGAGTGACTTTGTGTGGTTTGTTATTTATGATCCATATTAGAAATAAAACTAGTGCAGAAGAGGAAAATCATAAAAACTGCAGTTAGCTTTATTCTAAGTAATCCTAAGTCATCATTTGTGTCTGTTGCTGATAATGTCTAATTACCATGTAGCATCACAATGATTTTATATATAGAGTCAAGCTGACTTTTGTAAGTTTTATCTGATTATAAAACTAAACTTGGTATCCTCAGCCCTTTAAGTTTGTGGTCACTCCTCATAACTCCCAAAATTAATGGGAATGTTTGTAATAAATCTCAGTTACACTGTAAGTTTGCCCCCATTTCAGAAAAAAAAAAATTCTCCTACAGGAGTTATCTGGTAGCATATTTGATTAGACAATACATTTCTTATTTTCTAACAAATAATTCCATTTAGTATCAAAATATGCTGGGAATCTAAGTGGGGAGTCCATATTCTCAGATGGGTCTGTGACTTCTCCTCCAGTAGGATCCAGGAATGCTCAGTTTGACTGTACTGCTCTGTACTGCTCTGTCTTCCACCCCCAGTATTAGCAGAAAACTTATTCTACCCCCATAAAACAGCCATCTTCCTCTCTCTAGTACAGCCAAGGAAGGTTTGTGGAAGGATGAGGGGGAGGGGAAGGGGATGGAGGAGAGGAGGGAGGAGGGAGACTGTCATTATGGTTGGGTCCTCCCTTGTTGGGTAGAAACCAGAACTCTGACACTTGCCTTTTAAGATTGTAGAATGCCCACGTCCCAGCCTCCTGGAAATGGGAAAGGAGTCTGGAAGGGTTTCTTTTAGTCACTCCAGGGGACGATAGAGTACTCTCTACAGTCTAGCTTGGTGAAGTGAGCTCACAGCCAAAACTGCCCAAGAAGATTCTTGCTGAAGCAGTCCTCTGGGAAAAACCAGAGCCGTCTTTATTCCTTCCTAGGCTTTGAACTCTTACTTTCAGAAGGTTCCTTCCCGTTTTATGGCAGACATTGAAATCAGTCTCACATAATTTATGTATACATGTACACACACAAATATACATATATATCTCATTGCAGTTGACATGATCTTTTGATATTTTATTTATTTCAGTTTAGTGATGTTTTTATTTTGCTTCAGGTTTCAGTTGTTTATGTAGGGCTTTGAAAAGCTAAAGAGCTTCAGACACTGTGTCTCTGGTGCCACAGCGGCAGCGTCTCTGGCAGACTTAGCACTTTTAGTTCTCTTAACCTCTTCCCCAGTGCCATTCACGTCCACCCCAGCTGACTGCCCTGACTTCAAATCTTGTGGTTAGCGTTTCCATTGCTCCCTCTTGGGAGGCCTCTAGGATCTCGGGATAAAGTGACACATTTTCCCCTAGAAGTGTGGGTTGCAAAGGTAGCAGCTGCTTTAGTTAATACACATAGAGGCTCAGTTATGCCCTTTCCCTGGGCCTGAGTGCCTGTTTGTCCTATAGTCATAAGGTTCTCTGCAGGTAAGTTTCTATCTCTGTCTGGATAGGGAAGTCTCTGGTGGTGTTCACTGGGAAAAAACAATAAAAAGAAAGTAAACCTGATACCTCCTTATAATACCAGGCAAAATCACAGGAAAAGTGGACAGTAGCGCAAGATTCTGAGTGAGTTTTTGGTTATGGGTTTCCTCTGCTCCATCTGTTCTCGCTCTATATGCGATACTAAAAGGAAGAAATAAGGGTTTTAAGAAGATGTATATTTTAATGCTTGTGTAAATTTTATTCATGGTAGAATCAATGTTAGAAGGAAGTTTAAGAAAGCACAAAATATAATGCTGTAAAGTTAACAAAAATTTGTTAAACTGTTTCAGGATTTTAAACAAGCTGCACTGATAAGCAAGACTAATGTGAGCCTTTGTCAAGCTACTGCCATGTGCTATCACAGGTACGGGGTGCAATTTATGTTGAGGTGAGAGCAAGTGAGACCATCAGATTTATAATTATAATAGAAGAATAGAAGAAACAGAGGAGAATATTGTGGAAGTGACAGAGTACAAAAATGGAGAGAGGCACAAAGAATCCCTGTATCAGCACTCTTCTACCTACTAATAAACTATTTTAGCCAAGTCAGCAAGTAAATACCTGCATCAGAGCATTGCGGGTATCCATCTGATTCAAGCCCATTTATTGGAAAGGACCTTGGTAATACACAGAATGAAATCATGCATAACTTGAAATGTCTAAGAATAAAATAAAGTTATTAACTTTGTTCATAAAATGGAACTAACTTTTAAAAAGCCTGTTTCTTGGAAGAGAGGTTGATTTAGAAAAATATTATATTTCCAAGAAAATCTTACATTTAGAAAGCATTTCTAAATCTAAAAATGATTAAAATAATACCAGTAAGTATCTACAAGGTATAATAAAATCTACAAAAAATGTATTACTTAAAACATTATTACCTGTTTCTGGTATTATTGTAAAAATAAGTAAGTTATAGAGGGGAGAAAAGAACAGTTATATGAGGCTATAATACAGAAGAAGATCAGTTTAAAATTTACTCTGAGATAATATTAGAGTATAGTAGATTGATTTTGCTAACTACAATACTTACATTTCTACGCATACATTTGACATTTAAAAATTAATTTCTAACATTTTGCTTTTAAAAGCATAGAAATGCAGCACATGAGTATTTTAATGTGAAATAAAGTGTATTTGGTTAAGTAATAGTTTACAGCATTATTTTTCATGAGAGAAACAATAGCAGTTAATTGGATGGGGAAATTAGGATAGTAGACTAGGCTGTGTAAATATACAATTTAGGCAGTAAAACATAGTTTGAATTATTTAGGAAATTGAAATTCTTTTTTCTCCCTTTTATTACATAGCTAGTACAGGTACATTTCCCTATGAGAATTAGATTTTTAAAATTTTATGAACATAGTAGTATAATAACTGGAACTTGTGAAGGCATTTTTGGTTAAAAGGCCTAAACTGGTCTCGGACCTTTAATTTTATACAGACAGCAAAACACAGTCACACCATTGTCTATTTTAATCCAGCAACCTTTGTACAATTTATCTTTTTAAGTAATTGTCATTCTTAAAAAGAAATGGAATAACGATGACTGATGTGTTTGTTTTGGTAGGCGAGTGCAGGCCAAAAATGTCTGAGGTCATTGAATTCTCTTAAAACTAAAAATAGACACCAAAATTTTTCTCAACCTCATTCCGATGTTTTGCAACTATTAGAGTCAGTAAATTTCTCTGTGTGTCAGTTCCTGATCTCTTTTATGAAAAGTAATCACTGGGTATATATGGTGGAGCCTCCTTAAGCTGATACTGCTTTGCATTTCCAAACAACCACCTTTCATCATCCCGCTAGAATCTCTATTGTCCTTTAATAAAAGTAGAATTTAAATCAACTGTAAAGCTCTGATAACTCATAGTCCCAATTCCATGTGTTTTAACAGTTTTACTGAATTTAACAATACGGAGTGTTTAGTGATTGGTTACATTTATTTCAGGAAAAATATTTTTGCTTTTCAAGGTGAGCTATAACCTATTACTACAGCAGCATGAATTGTAAATAATGAGATTCACTATTGGCGTCTTATGGTGGAGAAAGTAAAAATTCTCCCATTTGGAAAATTTTTAAAAAGTAATAAATCTTTAAATTTTAGGGCTTTGATCTTTGAACTCGTGGGGTTGCAGACTTTTGAAGTGTGCCTTTGTATATCTCTGGTTCTCACTCTTGTGGTTGCTAGGAGACAACATTCCTTAGGCTGAATATCCTACTTGTTGCCCAATTTGATCACTAAGGGTGTTAAGGTAGAGTTAATTTTTAGATCTCTTTGAGAAAGCTACCTTAAGATAAAAAAAAAAATGTCACAGAGGGAGAGCCTGGTGGCTCAGAGTTACATATTCTGTCCATTTTTTACTTCAGCACATTTATCTTACCATTCTTATATTTGTATAAAATATTTCTGAATCTTCGACTCTGCAAGCCACATTCTTTAGTTTTGGGAGGTATTTATGATTTATTTGTACAACTCAGTAGGGAACATCTGGTCACCTATGTGATTAATTTGTAAAATGAGGTGGGCCTTGGTGTCCGTGGCCTAGCCTTCAAGCTGAGCACACGATTCTTAGTTAATAGACACCATAATGAGAGGCATGCACCTTCCGTCAGTGATCACGTTATTTTAGATTTATACAAACACTTTTTGTTTTAGAAAAACTAATTTAATATACTTTTATATTGTGTAATTGATGTTTAGCAATTTATGTGCCAGTGAACCTGTATCCTGATATAAGAGACACTGCCACATTTTTTCATTGTCTAACTACCATGTGATTATTTAACAGGAGCTCCAACCTGCAGGGCACTGTGTGATACACACATCTTCAGAAAAATGAAGTTGTTGTGTGTATGGAGTTTTTCTTTTTTTTCTAGTGGTGGAGGAGTTTGGGAGTCTCTGGCTTTGGCTCTCTCACCTCCTCTGGACTTGATTTTTAGTTATCATCAGCTTTGAAGAGCTTGCCAAGTAGCTTTCGGGATCCCTTTCCAGGTTTAAGGTTTAATGATTATTTACTTAGTCAGAACAGACTAGATGTTCGTTAAACATTAGTGCTGATAACTAGATATGTATAGAAAAATAGCTTCAATTCATTGCTTGTTCTTTTTCTTTTTAAATTGGTTAGACTATTCAAAGGGTGAGATCATGTTTTATAAACCATATATCGGCATATGTACTCACAAGGATTTTAAATCTCCCTCTGCGTAAGAGGGGAGCAGTGTGTATGATACAATTTGGATGTAAATATTACCAGAAGCATTTCAATGTTTTGTGGGAAAAATGTGAGAGAGCTGGGGTTGCCCTGTAAACTTCAGTTTACATGGTCACCATAGGTATGCATCATAAGTAAGTAGTTCACTGTCCATAGATAGAAATACTGAGCATAACAAAACCTGTCAACTAAATGCATTTTTATACAGGAATACTACTGTGTAATTACTCTTGATAAAAAATTTGTTATTTATGCTAGAATTTTTTCTGTACTACAGTGAGAAAGTGGCTACAAGCATTGTGACCTTATATTCAGTGAACTTTTACTTCTCAGATAGTGCTAGTTATGAGGAAGGAGGAAGATAGTTTCATTGTAAACTACTTGAGGGAAGGGAGCCCATGTTTTCTTAGTGAGAATCCACAGAGTGAACTCAGAAGATACCAGTTGGCTTACGTATGTGAATGTTAACCTTCCCCTGTTTGTAACGTCAGAGGCCAGGCTTTCCTGGTGCTTCACTGTTGATTCTTGGGTGATCTTCTGACACAATACTTGGTGAATGCTTTTGGGTAGTGTTTGCCAAAACATGGAGCAAATATCATGAGTAACTCCATTATTTTTCATGGTGTGCACAAGCATTAAAAAAATATTGAATCACATTATGAGCAGCTGAATTGCTTTTCAGTTTCAAAGTGAATTCTTTCTCAAACCTTCTGAATACATCAAGGAGAAGGTGTCAGCTAAGAGTTAGTCTTTAGCATCTTTCCCACACTTTGTAATAGATGGTACAGCTCTCAGGTTTAGTTTTCTGCAGACTACACTATCCAACACCAATATTTATTTATTTTCATGGTTGCCTTCTGTTTATGGCATGAGATACTGATTTTGTATTTGTGGTATTGAAATTAAGTTATTTTAAAAAATAGATTCACTTAAGTAAAAGAGTAACTTGACTTAAAGAAAAATACTAAGTAAACGATAGTGTAGGTGGAACATAGGGCAACTGTCACAAAGGAGGGGCTGAGGTTTGGGAAACAGTATTTTAAAAGATAATGCTGAGTAATATCTAAGAGATGGTAGTTTCTAGAACGGTTACCCTGTGTTCCATGTATTTTACCAAGGAAAAGTTAGCAAAGTAATGATGCATCTCATAAAAATTTGAAAACTTTTTGAGAAGTAATGAAAAGAATGGAAGGAAGATAATAATCTTCATTGGGCGAGGGTCTCTGTGCTAAGGGTTTTTCACATGCTGTCATTTGATCCTTCGAACAGTTTTGAAAAATTACTATTAATTTGTATGTTTGGGCTTAGGTTTGAACTCCAAGGCTTTATTCTGACTACACTGTTGAGATATCAGCTCACTGGCTCTTGTGCACCAGTTACAAGTATGTTGAAGGTGAAGAATGTGGGTAGAGATGACTGTGGGAAAGCATGGATTTTGGAGTCTGGCTCACCTGAGTTTGAGTCCCAGATATTTGCTCAGCGCAATCTTAGCATGCTATTTACTATGTTATTTACTATGTGCAAACTTTTCTGAGCCATGATATTCTTTTAATCTATAAAATATAAAAAATTATAACAAGCTTACAAAAATGTTGGAAGGATTAAGTAAAATCGCATATGTAAAGCACTTAGCACAGTACCTGGTAAGTAAGCAGTTATTCAGTGTTAGTGCCTTCATTCTATTAAAAAAAATTCTAGACTCTCCATATTAATTGAGATTAAAAATAATTATTAGATATGCACGTGAAGTGGAAAAGTGACTTTATATACCCATGGATATGGGAATATTCGGTTCCTTCAACAGCCCTCTCCTCACCATAGGAGACTAATTAAAGAAGATAGAGAGACAGAGTTATCATATTTAGTCACATATATTCACAAGTTAATAAATAAAATGCATTTTACTTCTTTTTCTCCCCTCCTCTCTTGGTGTCCAAGATGAAATGGGCTGCCTTTATAGAAGATCTGAAGTAAGAACTCCCATGTGATAAAAATTTAGCTCCTTTCATTATAAAGGACATATTAAATAAATAACAATGGATTTATTTTAATCTGATTTAAATAGTGTATTTTATAAATAATAGCATATGTCTTTCTATACTGGCCACTAATAACTGTTAAAAACAGGTTCAAGAAGGCCATTCAGATTTTTATAATTCTGAAAAAGAACTCTAGCATGTCATCCCAGCATATTCTGCTATAAAAATGTCTCTTACCTCCCCTCTTTCCTTTTACCAATATCTTTAAAGAATCCATCAGGCTTCCTTAGGGCATATGGACTTACACAATTAGTTCTTGTGATAATAAAAAATAATAAAAATTAAGTTTTTTAAGGGTCAATGCATTTCTTTATGAAGAGGTTATATACAGGAAAGCAGTTAGATTATTCACCAGAAAGCATCAATATTTTAATTTGTTTTCAGAAATAAAGAGTTTGAAGAAGCTGTCAATTTCTTTACCTGGGCTGTGAAAATTGATCCCTATTTCCTGGATGCTTACATCGGACGGGGAAATTCTTACATGGAATATGGACATGATGAGGCCATCAAACAAGCACAGAAGGAGTTTCTGAAAGCACTGCATTTTAATCCAGTCTATACAAAAGCCAGAATTTGTTTAGGCTATAATTTGCAGGTAATACTGTATAACAACATTTTACCACGGAAGCACCTTTTGGGCAAGAAAAAGAATATATTTGGCCTGTTAGTGGTGATGGGGATACATGATATTTCTTTGGCTATGAACATTTTACCTTTCTTTTCTTATTCGTATTCAGAGCAGTGGTGAGAAGAAGGGGTTTGATGAGTTATAGGCAGCCTGCCTGGAGAGCATACCCAGGGACCTGGCGTGATAGTGAGATGAGGATCTTCTGAACCTGAGTTTCCTTAACGCCTGCACCCCTTTCTACCTCACCCCCTTATACCTACCACACTTATAGACAACTTTTAAACTTGCCTGATGAGTTTCACATATAAGAACCTGGCTAAAATTTGTTTCACTAGCTTATACCTGGGCTCCATAGGTTTTGGCCTATTAAATTAGTGAAAAGCTAAAGGGAATAAACAATGTATGATCTATGCGATGGATCAGACAACCACTGCATAGAGATTTCTGAATTCAGGTCATCTTCCAAATGGCAGTGAATTAGAACATACCGGAAGGCAAGAGACCAGGCATTTGTCCTTCCAGCAAGTTGGAAGGGTGTTGCTCTGTTGTGTTGTCACACAGGGCTCTGAGTGATTTCTGGGACACTCTGACCTGACCCATGCACTCACCGAGCTATGTGCACTAACAAAAGATGTAGTGGTATTCGTGGAATAAAGTGCTAGATGTGTTATATTTTCCATGAAAAGGAAAGGAATAATCTTTTTATCCCTTTTAATATTAAAAAATTTCAACAGTGGTCCAAAGTATATTTAAATTATGGTAATTTGCATAAATTCCTATTAATAATCTGTCATTAAAGTTGAATTTTTTTCATTTAGAAGTAAGTGAATTTGGCTGACCTAAGATTAATAATATTGGAGGTGGTTGTGGGTTTGGTTATAGTGAGGTATGCCCAAGAACTGATTAATAAGGGAAGTAAGATTGCCTTCTGAGTGTTAAACATAAAATTAGCCATTATTTGATCACAGTAGAAATTTGCAAAGTCAATTTAGAGACAGGGTGACTCCTAAAACAGCTAGAACTTACTGTAATCAAAAGAAATGTGTTAACAGCATCATTCATTGCATTCAACAAGGATTTACTGAGCACCTAGTATAGGACAGGAACTGATCTAGGCCTAGTGATACAGCAGTGCCCAAAATACACTGGTTCTTCTTGTAGAGTTTACTACCAACTGGAGAGATAAGCACCAAGCAGTCTTATTAATAAGTATTTAATTCTATTCAGGATAAGTGCAACCAAGAAAAAGGATGGGTTTTAGGACAACTTATAACCAGGGAACCTAGCTTCATTTTAGGGGTGAGGGAAGGCTTTTTGAGAAATTAACATTTAAACTGAGGTGTGAAAGACTAGAATTAGGACTAGGAGTTAGGGCTTAGAACACAGTGTTCCAGAGAGAGGGAACAGCCCATTATAAAGTCTTGTGAGAAAGAGACAGAGGGCTCAAGGGGACGGAATGTTATGGACAAGGGGAGAGTGGTATGGGATGAGACTGAATTGAGTAATGACTGGAGGTGAAGGTCCTTTTAACTGGTCCAGGTCAGTGAAAAATGTGAATGTCACCAGAGCAGTGACATCAGATTTGTGTTTTATGAAGATCTCACTGATATATATCAACCTGAAGGAGGATTGAAAAACACATTAGTGTGAGGAAGACTTGAATCAGGAAAGGAAGGACTGAAAAAGGAGAGTTAGAGAGGCCCATCAAATCCTGTTCGGGGGAAGAGTGACCATTTCTTGGACGAATATGAAACAGATTCCCCTACTATGTGCCTACCACTAGAGTTATGGAAGTGAGCAAAACAATTGTTGTCAGAACAGACAAGTTCAATTCCTTGTTCAATTCGATGTTGGTTTCCCCATAATTTACTGTGAGGGAGAAGCTTTACTGGTTAAAGAACAATGTCTAGTTAACTTATTGGTTCTATTTCGTGTTAGTTTTATGCAAGAGTCACTGGGCTTTGCTTGGTTTATGTGAGAGTCCGCTTCTGAGGCTCTGGCAAGTTGGGATTTTGAACCCACAGGAATAAAGGACAGTCCCTGGACTGTGCTGAATTTATCAACTCACTGCCTTCCTGTGATGAGGTATTTAGTTGCCCAATGGCCTTCTCTAGGAGATACTCTGACATCATTCTGTTAACAGTGTCCTCTCGTAACCTTCTTTCTTTCTTTCCAGTTGGCGCTAAGGTTGGTATACACACCTGCTTGGTAGATTTGCATGCAGTTTTCATGGAATGTGTGATGCTGGTACAACTTATCAAATAGGTTTTACGCCATCAGTTTATTCGTTTACTTATTCAACACATATTTATTTTATTATGTATAGTATGTATAACTGGAGATTCAATGCCAAACAAATAGACAATTCCTGCCTGTGTGTGCAGAGCTCAGTGTAAAATTTGTGGTGATTGTCAGAAGCATTGGTGTTTCCCATCGTGGTCAAGATTTTATGTTGTTCAGGACTGGTATAAGAGATGACTCTGACAATTAGATTTATTTCAGTTAATTAAAATTTCAGCATAAATGCTCAGAGGTAATCAGTCAATTGAATGCACTCACAGTACAGCCTACTTCCTTGTTTAAAATATCTTAGATTAAGCACAATATAAATATACCCTTACTAAAGGCTTTATTTGATTAAGTTAGAATCATAAACATTTGTCATGATATGGACAATTTCCTACTTGGTGTAAATGGAAAATTATTTTAGGCCCAAGGAAAATTCCAGAAAGCTTGGAACCACTTTACCATTGCCATAGAAGTTGATCCGAAGAGCTACCTAGCCTATGAAGGAAGAGCTGTGGTCTCTCTTCAGATGGGTGATAATTTTGCTGCAATTCAGGATATAAATGCTGCCATAAAGGTAAAAATCCACTCAGATTATATTATCATTAGCATTAAATTAACATCATCAGTGAGTAAGATCAAATAAGAAGTTCTCTGTTGCTTTCTAAAAGTGACTTGTAGAGAAAATAATGTTTGTATTTTTTCCCTAGGAGATTCCTAAAGAGTTATTGTAGCTTACCAGTTTTATAACCTAATGCATTTAAAAAATTTAAAAACAAATCCCTAATAAATGTTGATTCCTCTCAGTAAATGCAAATTTATAGTTTCATGATACATCAGTATTATTGTGTAATAAAAAATGAATGCAAAAAATAAAATAATGTTCTGGGTTTGAAGGAACTAAAGAAAGAATAGTGTAAATCCCCAGCTTCTTCTGTAGTGAAATGGCAAATAAAAAATGCAGTGACAGAAAATCTGCCTTTTTTCTTCTAGATTTTGGATTCTTTTTTTGTAAATTTAGGTAGATGTTGTAATCTTTAACAGAGCTAAACAGATGAGCTTTTTCCCCCTTACATCTATTCTTTGCAAAGGAACTGAGTAGAGCACTAAGATTATTTGTTTTATTGCAACCAAATAAACCAAGTGTTGACACTGAACCAACTTCATTCGTAGTTGTTTCTCAAAATATTTGCTCTAATGGGGTTTCACTTGCCCTGTAAAATTACTAGTTTCCCACAAAGAGATTTCATAACGTCCATCTTTGCAGACATGAAATTGGAGATAAGTACTATTCCCAGATGCTAAATACTCATACTATTATATTGCAGATCAATACTAGAGCAGAATTCTTAACAAATCGTGGTGTGATTCATGAGTTTATGGGTCAACAACAGAATGCAATGAGAGACTATCAAGCAGCAATTTCTCTAAACCCCACATACTCGCTGGCTTACTTTAATGCAGGAAATATCTATTTTCACCACAGACAGTTTTCACAGGTAATGTGAGTTTTCCTTAACATATTCTTTTTGACCGTAAATGCTTTCTCTGCTACATATAGTTTCAAAATGCAATCCTTATATGTCAGGCTAATTTATTCATTAGCTCTTTAAAAATTTTTTTCTCTTTCATAAAAATGTTTATAATTACTTATTAAATGTTTACACCTCTATGGATTTTTTCTCCTCATTATCATCAGTCACTCAGCACTTGTCCAGTAAACACTGTTTTGGACTTCTCTGAGTGCCGGCAGTCATCGCCTTGCTATCCATTGTCACCAGCTTCCAGCCTGGAATCCTCTGCTCTTTGCCCCCACTTAGCCAAATGTCAGACTTCCTTCCAGACTCTCTTTCGTGATGTGATTATCTAACTCGTCTTAATTTCTACCTTTGCTGAGTTTCAGTCACATGAGCACTTGACTGGAGTAAGGAGATATGTCTGTTAGTTCTGGTTTTCATGACAACTGAATCTTTTTGGACCTTAATTCATAATGGCTGAAATGAAAGTGTTGGGCTATTAGATGATATTTTTTATATTTTGAATTTATTTTATTTGAACTGTAATGCATTGCATGACTCAAACGCTATTTTTTGTTTTTTTAAATCTATATTCACTCTTTTGTTCATCTTCAATTTTATTTTGTTCTTTGTCTATCTTTTTGAGTCAGAAGCTTAATCCATTTATTGTCACCCTTTCATTTATATTGTGATAAATTTTTAAGGTTATGCTTTTTCCCCAAGTACTGTTTTCAGCAGTATTCCCTGTATTTTGCTCTTTAATGCTTTTATTTTTGTTTTCCCAAAACATTGCACTTGAAATTTTATTTCTCCTTTGACTAAAGAATAAATTAATAGGGCACTTAAAATGTTCAAGAGGAAGGGCTTTTATATTTTCTAATATTGGAGTATAATTAGTCTATATCCATACCTTTTTTTTTAAATTTGGTTTATCTTGGACAGAGAAAGGTTTATTCAAGTATCCTATAATTAGTGTGGCCCTAGATAGTTTTCTTTACATCTCTTGTAATTTCTGCTTTATGAAAATTGCTGCTATTTCATGTATAGATGTTCATACATATTACATATGCATTGCGAATTGTAGTCTTCAGCATTACAAATGCTCTTCTTTGTTTCTCTTTGGAATAAATTCTCCTTTATCTGATGTGAAGATCCTGACCTCTGATTTCATTTGGTTTGCTTTCGCCTGATAGTCCTTTGCCCTTCCTTTTATTTTCAGTGTTTAGAATCTTTTGTTTTAGCTGTATCTCTTTTATACAGCGTAGAGCTGGATTTTGGTTTAGATGACAATTTGAAAATATTTATCTTTTAATAGGTAGGTTATATCCCATTGACATTTTGGCACGGTCAATATGTTTGGTCTTAGTTCGGTTATTTTATATCATATTTTCTGTTTACATGTATTTAAAATATTTTATTCTGTGGTCTGTTTTATTTTAAAATTTCAGAGTTTTTCTAATATTTAGGAAGGTTTACAGTTTGCTTTAGTGATGACCTTTATAAAAATACCCTTGTACCCTTACTTTCTTATTTCTTTAGTTCTCTTCTATGAAGAACAATAAAATGACCCTTTAATCTCTTCCTCCCTTATTTCTCCCTCTCATCTATTAGTCAGTTTTAGTTAGTATTATGCTCTTTTGAAAAATGTTTATATTTATATCCTGAAATACGCTTGAGCTTGTTCTGTCAGCTTGTCATGTCAGCTTGCTTTCCACTCTCTCTGTATTCTTCCGTTTTGTTGTGTCTCGTCATTCCTACACTGCCAGAGGATTTAATATTTGCATATACTATTCTGTTACCTTTATTTCACGTTTAGTCTTAGTTCTTCAGTTAAATATATTTAATTCTCATCACCAGGCTTTTTGCCAAAGTTTCCCTCCTAACCAATCATTTCTTGGTGGTCTGAAATTAGTCTTCTAGTAGAGTCCTGAGAAAGGGTTCATGAGAACAATATTCCTTGAATTGTTTCATGTTCACAGCTGTTAGCCTGCAGCCTTTATATCTTACGACAGCATGTCTGGGTTTAGAGTCCTTGACTCATTTTTTCTTTCCTTGAGTGTTTTGTAAGTGCTGTTTCACTATTTTTTTGGTGTTGCATATGTTGGTGTCAAAAGCCTGATGCAAACCTGATTTTCGTTATTGGTGACTTCTTTTTGTCAGGATAACCAAAGTTTTTATTTTATTTATTTTTTTTAAGTGAAAAGCTTTTTGTTTTGGTTTGGTTTTTTTTGCGGTACGTGGGCCTCTCATTGTTGTGCCCTCTCCCGTTGTGGAGCACAGGCTCCGGACGCGCAGGCTCAGCGGCCATGGCTCACGGGCCCAGCTGCTCCGTGGCATGTGGGATCTTCCCAGACCGGGGCACGAACCCGTGTCCCCTGCATCGGCAGGCGGACTCTCAACCACTGCACCACCAGGGAAGTCCATAAGTGAAAATTTTTTTTACTTAAAAGTATGTGTTAGAGTTAAGCTTTTGGGGTCAAAGTTATCAAGTACAGAGTGTGCATTTTCAATATGTAGATTTCAGAAAATCTTTATTGAATTCAATGTAAATATTTTTCTCTATTTCATTGTTTTGATTTTCTTCATTGGGGATGAATACCAATGATTATAAATAGGACGTCTTTTGACTCCTATATGCCAATTATTTTTTTCAAATGTTTATCTTTTAACATCTGTTTCATTTTCTTTTGCATCCCCTAAATTTTTACTGTGTTTTCTATTATTCCGTTGTTGACCTTATGATCCAGGTTTCTTTAAAACTTTTTTTTTTAGTTCTGTCCCATTTCCATGACATATCTTCCTGGCCAGGAAGATCCTTTTTCTAAGATCCTTTATTATTTATTTATTTATTTCTTAAATGCAGTTTCTTCCTTAACAATTTTTTTCTAGTTTATTTTATAATGTTACATTATAATTTTTATCTACATTGTAGGAATACATTTTTTTCTGGGCAATTTTTATGATCTTTCCAAAAATTAAGCTCTTACTTTTTTATCTTTGTTTTTTACAGTGAAGGCATGCAAATTACTTTTCTGTTCCTTATATTTGAATGAGATAATTTTTTTTTTCCTGGACTAATAGCAGATTTTCTTGTGAGAGATACGGTGATAGGCCATGGTAACTTTCCGAGTTGAGCTACCACTGATGCTATTGCACAGGACTTTACAGTATGTCCTTTCTAGCCTAGCCTGGTTTGGGAAGGCTTCTACCACAAGCTCTGTGTTTCTCAGAACTTTCCACAGTCCTTGTTTCTAAGATAACATTCTCATTTTAAAAAGTTGTTTTTATTGCTTGCATTTTCTGAGATCTGTAACCTCTGTTTTTTCCTCTAACACCCGATCCTGTCACCATACCCCTTAAAAATGATCTTTGGGGCACCTTTATCTACCAAGAGGCTAAAGTCCTTGTCTGTATTTTGCTGGAAAAGCTGAGCAGATATTTCCTGATTCCACTTAGTTCTTCATTCTTTCAATCTCCTTATATTTATAATGTACCTGCCATGTGCTAGGAATTAAGATCCTGAGGATACAGAGCTAAACAAGATAAGGAAGACTTCTTTTATGATGTACCTTACATTTTATTGGAGGAAGAAATAGAAAATAAACAATATTAGTAGTGATAAACATTTAATACCATCTTATTTAAGCATCAGTATATCAGTACTAGCATACGTGTGGGACTATATGAGATTACCTGGGTGGATAGTATAGATGGAGAGAAGGGGTTTAAGGAGCAAGCCCTGGGGCAATACCAGTGTTTGGAAGTGAAGTAGAGAGGAGACTCCAGAGTGTAGACCGAGTGGGGAGTATCCAGTCAGGATGTTGGGAAGGAAAGCAGGAGAGCATGATATCACCTCAAGAATAAAGTACTTTAAGAAGGGAAATGTGTCCTGTGTCAAATGCTGCTGAGAAGTCAAGGAAGGGCAGGATGGAGAAAATCATTGATGACTTTGACAAGAACATTGTTGGAGTCGCAATGGCATCAGAGCCTTGAGCGGAAAGGGTTGTGGAGAACATGTGAGGTGAAGAATTAGAGACAGTTCAATGAGTTGGAGAAATTCTTCTGTGAAGAGAAGTAGTGAAATGGGGGTGGTGGCTAGAGTGGAGGAAGGTGTTCGTATTTTTAATTTTTTAAAATATGAGGGATGCTGATTCATGCTCCTGTGTTAATGAAAGGATCTAGTAGAAAGGGAGAAATTGTTGGGGCAGGGGAGAGTGGCAGGGATAATTAGGATCAAAATCTTTGAGGATTTGATGGGGCTAAAGTTTGGAAGTTCCAGGGGTGGCCTTTGAAGGGAGCAGGACACACTATCCATTATGTTATGAGGGAAGGCAGAGAGTTGGGGCACAGCTGGCTGTAGCTAGGTAGATTTTGATAGTAGGTATTTCTCTTAAATGACTACATTTTTTCCATGGAATATGAGTACTAGTTACCAGTTAAGAGTGAGGATGGGCAGGTATAAAGGGGGAGAGTATGGCTAGGAGTTTTGAAGAGAAAATGTGAAATAATTATTTTAGAGAGCGGTAGGGTGAATGTTCTAGGGAAGTATAGTAGAACCACCAGACAACTTCAAGTTCTCATTTGAGGTTGTGGTTAAATTTAAAGTGAGATCTTGACTCCATACTGCTTTGTATATAATTATTTCTATACAGATTCAGTACAGCTTTCTGTCACCCCACAATTGTTTCTGTGTGTTAGTCTCTTATCTCCTCATTCCAGTTAAGCTCTTTAATGCCAGGAATCACACTGCTTTCTCTTCTCTCCATATTTCCTTACTCAGAAAGCCCATCTATACCCATGGCTTATACTACATGTCAGCCTCCACCTTTCTTCTGAGCTCCTAACCCATATTTATCGCCAGTTGCTAAAACTGGATGTTTTACAAGTGCATGAGAGCCAAAACTGAATTAATCTCTCTATCCTCTACGCCCCGTCCAACTCTTCTTCGTATAACCCTGTCTCAATTCAAGATGTCATTCCATGGAGTCACCTGAGTAAAAATATTAGCATCAATTGTAACTTTCTCTTCCTCAACTTCTTCATCTAATCAGTCATCTAATCCTGTCAAATTTCCTTCTTAGTTTTTTTCTCAGATATGCCCTTTCCATTCTATTTCTACTGCCATTGCCTTAGTTTAGCTGTTTCCCAAGTTAGATCAGTTAGCTTGCTGACCCCTGTGATGAGGCTGGTTGACCTCAGTGGTGAAGCTAGCTGCTGGGACAGAGAATTATCAAAGGTATTATTATATAAGGCATGGATGAGATTGTCATAGCTCAGACCTCAGACAGCTGGGAGGCTAATGTTTTCCCAGGCTGACAGGCCAGGGTCAGTTGCCTTAAACTTCCTCAAGCTCAGACCACACTCTGGCTGGGTCTTGGCAATGTTTCTCTGCATTGTAGAGTTAGTTAACGAGCATTAGACAAACACAGTGCCCAGGGCAATTTTCTGTTTCTGTCAGTGTGTAAGGTCCACATGAGAGGGAGACCCTCACCTTTAAACTTATTTGTCCTTAATCACTCTATGGACATCATGTATAAAACTATTTGGTTAGATCTAAAGTGTAGTTTGATCTTTGATTTTTTTTTTTTTTTTTTAAGTATGGCTCTTGCTCCCCCAAGCTGGGGACACATCAGCTGGGCAAATATTTGATCTAAAATGTATTCCGCTCTCTGTCTTGATATACTGGATACTTGGGCTTTGCAGTATGTGCTCCCTTCAGAGACAAGTAGACTTTGAGAGTAGTTATTCAGCTATTTTGGTATGCTCTATGCTTCTTTGTGGAGCAAATTCTTCTATTTCCTGTCCATCCTCCCCCTCCCGCTTTGTTTCTGATGTATGGAAAGAAGATTTAGGGCCAGGAGGAAGGGTCCCTCAACAGACCAGATAATCTCTAAAGGGTTAAAACATGTATGTGTTCTGGCTTCTTTTATGGTTGGTTAGTGACTTAATGGTTTTAAACCACAATTGGATGAGCTACATGCATGTGTCATGAATTACAGGTGACTTTTAAAAAATACCTGGATCTGCTTCCTAACTACTTACAGATATGAGGGCATTAGACCAATTGTTAAATCAAGGCCATCTACTGTGGTAGGCGTCTTTGGCCTCTAACTACTTCATAGTTAATGCTCCTGTTCTTCGAGTAACCTCATTAAATTTATAGGCTTTCATTTTCTAAGTAATATGTTTTCAAAGTTGTAATAGAAAGTTACATTGTTCAGAGTTAACCATACTATTGTGTTTTACTAAGTTCGTTTATTTTAGCTGAAGTAGGCATTTGCTCCTACCTGATTGCAAGTCATGCTTTTGTGATGTAGAATTATGTAGCCTTTATTGATCATTTACTGGTGAATTAAAATGAAACAAATTAATTTTTGAAGGAAATCTTGGCTCTGCTTCGAGTCATTCCCTTGCCTCATTTATAATGACTGTGAGTCCAGCCTCCTGTTCAGGAGTGAATTCTCTTTAATTTAAGCTCTTCGCAGAGGGATGTCAATTCTGCTGCCATCTTAAGGGATCCTTAAATTGCACTTAACTACAGCATAGAATAGCTCCCATTCTGGGATGAGATGGGTCACACAATCTTGATCTAATTGCTTCTCAAAAGTCTCAGGCAGTAAAATTCATGGAGTATTACCTGAGGGCTATGACATGTCTCCATTTGTAGACACTGGCAAAAAAAAAAAAGATGTATCAATAATTGTCTGAGTCCTTACTATATTCTGCATATTTTTCTCAGTACTTTACCTGTCAGCTCACTTAATCCTCATAGCAGCACTGAAAGTAGGGTTCGATTTGTTGCCTCCATTTTATAGACGAGAAAAATCGAGTCAGAGTATTTTAGTTACTCACCAAAGAGCTAATAAGTGGTAGAGCCAGGGTTTGAACCTAGAAATCTGGCCCCATGGTCTGGGCTCCTGGCCACCATGCTCTCAATGTTTCACTTCACCCACAATGGAAGTGAACTGAGGACACATCCCTGAGAAATATAGAGAAAAATAGTTCCATGAAGAAGACTGATAGAAAATGATCAGAGAGGTAGGGGAAAAACTAGGGAGACACCCTGTCTCAAGGACAGAGAGAGTTTTAAGAGGGAAGGGGAGACCAAGAGCATCTGTGCCACAGAAATGCCATGGAAAGAAAGGACTAGAAAATGCTTACTGGGCTTGACGACATCTTCAGCCTTAGCAAGAGCAGACCTCATGGGCTAGGGGGAGGTAGATAGAGCCCAGACTGTGCTGTACTGGGGAAAAGTCGAGTGGTAAGGAATTGGAGACAGCAAGCCATATTGTTAAAAACAACTTTTCCTTTAGGGAAGTTTTAAAGTAGGAGGCACATTTTCCATCCATCATAGAGTTAGAGATGAGATTCCTACCTTGAGTAGTAGGGTGTCTAATCGGCATCTCAAGCAATGTGTGATGAAGGACCAGTTTTTAAAATTTTTCTAACTTAATGTTGATCAAGACCCCAACACCAGTCGATGGACCACAATTTGGAGGGTCCCTTCCGGCTTGATGACGAGTTGTGAATCATCTAGAGTTTTTGATCTTCTTGACAAGCTGATTTTAATCTTCTGTCTTTCTTCCTTTATAGCTTTTCATAGTATAACGGAGTTTTTAATCTCTTTTGGTAAGGTTTAGAACTTTATTTTCAAAATTCGCTTCTCTCTTTAGCCCTTACTCTGCTTTTATATGAAAAATGTTAATTTTCAAACTTATATTTATCCTCCTGTGTGACCTTCTTTTCTAACTTATATTTTACTTTTTTCTACTGCTGTACAGGGATGTGAGATTTGTGTGTAGTGGGGGAGGTGGAGGTGGTAGTGGAACATTTCACCTCAGCAGAGAGTATTTTGTCTCTGACACTATCTAACACTGCTGACACATGGTGATAACAAAAAGCAGACCAACTATTGGTTGGTTTTATTATTGTCTTTTACATTCTCTGCAGATGCTGGCACCTCCTTATCATCTGCATCTGGGATGAAATGCTTCCACTATCTCCTCAGTGTGCCACTGGCCTTAGTTTTATATTAAAAGTGTTTCAAGTTGCTGTATAGCTGCCAATTAAAATATATTCAGATTATCATTATCTTCACACTTTTATAGGCTATTGACTACTTCTCAAAGGCTTTAAAGTTTGATCCAGAAAATGAATGTGCTACCATGAATCGAGCTATTGCAAATACAGTATTAAAGAGATATGAAGAAGCAAAAGAAGACTTTGCACATGTAGTTGAAAGCTGTCCATTTTGGGCTGCAGTATATTTTAACAGAGCATACTTCTACTGTTGTTTAAAGGAATATGAACTAGCTGAAGAAGACCTAAGTAAAGGTATATTTTTTTGTAATTTTTTGATTAATATTATAATGGTTGATTTGTTTGTTTTTGATGACAAAAGAAGAAAATCATCAAGTCTATTTGCCTAGATAAACTAACATTAGAATTAATGGTTTTATATATCATATCTTTAATGTAATCAGTATGGATTCCTTTATGTAATAACTTACAGCATTGGTAAGCTAAGACATAGAAACTTATTAGGGAAACCGTACATAAACACTGCCAGCCTTTCAAAAAAGACATTGTACTGTGTTTTCCCAAGTTAATTTTCTTAGAAAGATTCAGTGTTTTAAATTTAACTAAATAATTAGGTACATATGAGGAAAAATGTTTTCAAATAGATAATACTAAAGTTCTTATATTATAAAATTTTTATTTAAAAAAGTGAAGCGTTTTGAATGCTAGCACAAAACATATCTTGAAATTTTTTTCTTTTACAGCTCTGTCTTTGAAACCTAATGATGCTCTAGTATATAATCTTAGAGCAGAAGTTCGTGGTAAAATAGGTCTGATTGATGAAGCTGTGGCTGACTATAACCAAGCACTTTACCTTCAGGAACATGCCTCAGTGGTATGACTACATAGACCATGGATTCTGTGGTAGTTTACACAGCTGTTCTTCCATAAATTGAAAAGTATTTGTTGCTTTAAAAAAAGTTTACACTGTCTTCATTGTTTTGTGCTTTATGTTTAGTCTTTTATATAATTCTTTAATGCATTTTAGCAACACCTTTTTGTTATATATTAATTATAAAACTTTCAGATCATTTTCTGCAGATTTGGAACAACTCAATAATTCAATTTCTTCACAAGGTGTAGAATTTAAATGAGAATGTTTCTCAAGGGACATATTAACACAAAATATTTTCTTTAAAGTAAAATAATTCCTTTTAAAATAATACTGTGTGATTTTAGAAAATGTCTCATTGACGTTTTCATCAATACCTAAATGTAATCAACAGTATCCAGATCAAAAAAAAAAAGAGAGCTGATGACTATAAAGAAATTGAAGTCAAGCACATATCCCCTCTCCTCCTTTGAACAATATCTACACAGGTCTGTATTCTTCCCGCTACTCATGTTTTTCCAGCATTCCTCTTTTTCATTTTTCCCGCTACTCATGTTTTTCCAACGTTCCTCTTTTTCATGTTGCCTCCCTTCCAGAACAGCACCTATAAAGATTTGGAGCGTCCTCTTTCCCTGACATGCCTCTGCCTCTTTAATGCATATGTCATAAACGTATATAAAAAATCTGCATACACTTATAATTAGTGCATCATAGAACTTGACAAGTAGAAATACATTAAAACAGCTAAAATTTCTTTTTTTTTTAACATCTTTATTGGAGTATAATTGCTTTACAATGGTGTGTTAGTTTCTGCTTTATAACAAAGTGAATCAGCTATACATATACATATATCCCCATATCTCCTCCCTCTTGCGTCTCCCTCCCACCCTTCCTATCCCACCCCTCTAGGTGGTCACAAAGCACCGAGCTGATCTCCCTGTGCTATGCCGCTGCTTCCCACTAGCTATCTATTTTACATTTGGTAGTGTATATATGTCCATGCCACTCTCTCACTTCGTCCCAGCTTACCCTTCCCCCTCCCCGTGTCCTCAAGTCCATTTTCTACGTCTGCGTCTTTATCCCTGTCCTGCCCCTAGGTTCTTCAGAACCACTTTTTTTTTTTAGATTCTATATATATGTGTTAGCATATGGTATTTGTTTTTCTCTTTCTGACTTACTTCACTCTGTATGACAGACTCTAGGTCCATCCACCTCACTACAAATAACTCAGTTTCCTTTTTTTATGGCTGAGTAATATTCCATTGTATATATGTGCCACATCTTCTTTATCCATTCATCTGTTGATGGACACTTAGGTTGCTTCCATGTCCTGGCTATTGTAAACAGAGCTGCAATGAACATTGTGGTACTTGACTCTTTTTGAACTATGGTTTTCTAAGGGTATATGCCCAGTATTGGGATTGCTGGGTCGTATGGTAAAAATTCTTAATAGGGTATCTCTTTGGTGAACCAGAGAACCCCTTTCCTTTATCTCACTGATAGTAACAAGGTTTCCTGACTTGTAAACTCATTTAGATTTGCTTTACTCAGTTTATTTTCCTTCTTCGTTTCATTCTTCCAGTACATCTCCAGCTCCTCAGAGACCTGTGTTCACTGAGATGAGGCATTGTGGAAAAAAATACCCCTATCTACTCAGTTTCCTTTGTTTTCAGTTTGATGTACCAGATTTTCACAATACAAAGCTGATTTTTATTCGTAAGCCACTGTGGGGATTCGTCACAGTCTTTCAGGATAGTTTTCTTAGCATGATATGTGGGTCCATGTGCGGACTGTGTTGTGCCTAGTAAGTTATTTCAGTTAGTGATTCAGACACCTTTAATACGCCTCTTCAGATCCTCTCATTCTCACTCGTCTCCAGAACCTTTAGTCTCAGCCCGGCCACAGATGAGATTCAGGCCAACCTCATGCACCCACAGACAGACCCTCATCTTGTGCTCCAGCCACACATCCCTCACCTACAGCGCTGGGCATCTCTTTTAAAGCTGAGGTGTCACCTGCTGCGGTAGTGCCCAGCCACATGCCTGGCAGATGTGCAGGGGACCCAAGTCCCTGTCAAATGAACTTTTGATGATGAGAGAAAGGAACTAGTAGATAGGCTCTTATCCATCTCTTGGTGGAGTGTCCTGAGACACTTGGTTTATACAGCCTCCCGGAGGATGGTCCTTGGAAATTAAGCAATCAGTTCACACGTACTAGCGGCCAGCTTCGAGATGTATCTTGTACTGGGGCTTTTGGCTTTTGGCTTTTGGCTTCCCTGCTTTGCTTCCTTTTGTTACTGCTCCTGCTTTTTTGGGTTTGCACTTCTTGATAAAGTCATTGCCCAGAAACATTTTCCTCTGGCTCTGCTTTCTGGGACAACCCATGCTAAGACAATTAGTAATTTAATATTTTTTTCCTGATTACATACAACTACTTATAACAAGAGGCAGGAATGATACAAACCAAGAGCCATGATAGCGTAATGGAGCAAATCATATCTAACATGCCAAAATGCTACGTGGTGACCCCGGGTCCACATCCCCTGGGTACCCACAGTTTCTGTCTGTACTGACCCCCAACCTCTTGCAAGAACCTACAACTTTCCACCTGAGGCCCTTCTCTTGGTCCACACATAGGCTAAGCCAGACCAGGCAAGGTATAGTGTTCTCTGCCTCACATTCATTGTCTCTACTTCTTTACCCATGTCTTGTAAGTAGCAGGTATCATTAGATGAGGAAACTGAGGCTCAGAAGGGTCCAGTTATATGATCAGTGTCACACAGCTTTTAAATGGTGGAACTGAAAGTCAACCTCTATTCTAGTTTAAAAGCCTCTGCTCCTTTTCACCTAAAGAGAAATAAAACAAGATGAACTCATAGTCTATTAAATAACGTTTATCGTGATGGCATCAAAGCTCTCTGTCTGCCTAATGATTATTAGTGCAAAAAAGGGATTTCCAGTCTTTAACACTTCTTTTGTACTGGCATATATGTGTATTTATTTATGTCTATGTCTACGTATCTATGTATCTAGCCTAGCCTTAGATAAATGCGTGATGGTAGTAAGATTATCTTGAGCTTTTAATTTGAAATACAGTCAGTGGGCAGCATTTTACATTTTATCTTTAATAATACAGACCAGATAGGAATGACAGTAGAAAGGTCAGTATGTTGGCAGCAAGAAAGGGAAGAAAAGGAAAATTTCACTTGCTAAAAATCTACTAAGTACCAGAAACTCACCTATGGCTTAAGGACATTTTCATTTCACCATTATACTTGAGACAGTCTTATAATTCTCATTTCGCAGAAGAAAAATATGAGGTACAGAAAGGTTAAATAATTGGTTTAAAGCACCTCGAGTATAATGATGTTATCCAAATGTAGTTTCATTTTTATTTATTCAATATATTTCTTTAAGTTGACTTGCTAGTGTTAATTGAATTTATTTAGAGAGAAGGAATTTGTAAAAATAAATGCATAACTATTAATAAGTTTGTCCTTGTTCTACCTAAAGTAACCTTTTTATACCAGTGTTCCTCATATCACATTTTAGGAAACATTGTGCTGTATAGTGTCACTGCTAGATGGGTGTAGCTGGAAGAGAAATCACATTGAGGGAGGGAAAAACATATAATGCCTCCTCAGTGAGAAAGAAGAGAAGTTGATTTGTGCCTGGACAGGCAGCTCGGAGCTAGAAGCAATATCCTTGAGCTGTGAGAGTCTCGGTCTACCTTCTTAGCGTGTTGTAACAAGATCTCACTCCTAGAGGTTCTCCAGTGGCATAAAAATGTTTTGTTTGTCAATGCCTGAGAATCACTGATTTCCAAAAATAACAGGCACTTTGACCATCTACTATGAGATCCCAATGTTCAACTTGTCTTCTCTTCACCCATCTTTACCTGGCTAATTTATTCTCAGGAAGAGATATCTTCCTCTCCCTAGGAGGGTGGCTTAGGTCTTTTCCCTCTGCACTTCCACAGCACTGCTACCTACGCTTTTGGATTACCCTTCAAATCTGTATATCCTTGTTCAATGACTGTCTTCCGCACTAGACTAGAAACTTCGAGGGCAAGGATTAGGTCTATCCTGTTCACCATGGTATCACCAATGCTTGTCATAGTTCCTGGCACATAGCTGGTGCTTCATAAATATTTGATGTATTTACTTAAATAAAATGCAGGTCTGGACACTCATAATGCAGGACATTATGACCCAACACACTACAGATATGTGTTTTACTATTCATTTCTCTGATAAAGTGAGCATCCTGTGAGATTCTAGGCACAGACTCTTCAAAGGTCAAAGCAATGACAGCACTCATCCTCAGTGCTATTCTTATTTAATATCTCCTGTGAGTAGAGAGGTTCTTAGCATCCACATAGCTTTCACAATGTCTAACTTACACACACACACACACACACACACACACACACGGCACACTTAGAACTATAAGATGAATACCTTAGAAAATGAAATTAGGAAAAACCAAGATGTAATGAATGAGGTCAGTCTGCTATAAAAATAACAAGTAGGTAGCTGTCAAGGTGATGAGGGTGAAATGTCTGAAATCATGATGTGTTAACATCTCAGGCTAATCATTGTAATTTTTCATAATTGGATGATGCCATGACATAATCAAGCTGTAACCCAATCAAGTATAGTGAATAAGAGACTATAACAAATTTTTAATTGTTCCCCTTTAAAAAATGATATCTTGCAGTAATCAAGGGGCCATGGTGTATACTGTACCTAAAATTGGGGCAGGGAGTGGTCAGAGTGCAAACATTTATATGCATGTTCCTGGGCTCTATCTGCTGAACTGGTGTTCCAAAGAGTGGATAGGAACATTCTGATCTTTTGACTTCTTGTTAGTTCATCCCCATAAAGTAAATGGGTCATACCATTGTCATAGTTTTAATCCACTAAACCATTAAGGTAATCCAGCTACTTCTCTTCTTTCTGATTCTATGCTAGCCCGGAAACCTTTAGTGATAATTTGATTTTCATTATGTAGAACAATATTTATAGTATAATTCCACTTTATTGTAAAATTAAACATATAAAGAATATACCCATTATATCTTTTTTAAAAGCCTTAAATGATTTTAATACACCAAACTTTAACAGTTAGTACCTGTGGAGAATATGATTGCTGGTGTAGGGTTTGTTGGTAAAGGGTGTGTGGGAGGTTTAAGAGAAGCTCAGTTTGATTTTTTAGTTTTGACGCTTCTACATTTTCCGATTTTTCCATTTTTAAATCATTGAACGTGTCTTGGCTCTATAATAGGAAAAGTATAAAATAATCTCCCTCACCCTCTTAAATAGCTTATTTGAGGCAATATTTATGACCGTAAAAGATGCACATTGCCTTCTTCCCTGGGTGCCTACAGCGAACTTCAAACTAGATCTGGCCTGCAGGCCCTCTTTAGAGGTCCAGCTGGTTCAGGCAGGTCCTGCCCACAAAGCATTTGAGGTCCATGTTTGCATCATCACCATCTCTTTGGAAAAACTTAGTCTTAAAAAAAATCTTTTTCTACAGTATGTATGGTAAGGTCATAGTCACTTAAATTTCCAAGGAAAATATAAAATTTGCTGTCCAAACCTGTGTGAGTGAGTTGAGGTCGTTTATCTTCTCAGCACTGCAACTTTAATTTACTTGCAAAAGGAGAAGGTATTAGTTTGCAGGTACCCATGTGGTGATTTTGCTTTACTTTAGATCTCTTCTCTGAAAGTAGAAACATCTCCAAAGCCTCTGATGAGAAGGAAGAAAACCCACTGAAAACTTTGCTTCAACATGTGTATCAACTTCATTACACAAATTTTAATAGAGAAAGGAATCTTAAGAGACCAGTGGTTTATTCTGATGATACTTGTAATTTTATAACCATAAATTTTATAACTTAAAAGAAATAAATCTCTAAGTGGAAAAAGCATCATTTACATTTCAAATATAAAAATGCTCCTTAATCTTACTTCAATTGATTAATAGGTTAGACAATTCCATTTATTGTTACATATATTTTTAAAATTATTTGGCACTTTTTTAATATAAATTTTATTTATTTCTTTATTTTTGGCTGCTTTGGGACTTCATTGCTGCACACGGGCTTTCTCTAGTTGCGGCGGGGCTACTCTTCGTTGCGGTGCGCGGGCTTCTCATTGCAGTGGCTTCACTTGTTGCGGGGTGTGGGCTCTAGGCGCGCAGGCTTCAGTAGTTGTGGTGCGCGGGCTCAGTAGCTGTGGCTCGCAGGCTCTAGAGCGCAGGCTCAGTAGTTGTGGCTCACGGACTTGGTTGCTCCTTGGCATGTGTGATCTTCCCGGACCAGGGCTCGAACCCGTGTCCCCTGCATTGGCAGGCGGATTCGTAACCACTGCACCACCAGGGAAGTCCCCTATTTGACACTTTAAAGTATGATTTTTACTTATGTGGTTCAAAGACGTAAGGAATAGATCCCTAGTTATGTTACATGAAACATTTCTTTTTTTTCTATAATCTTCCCATAGGAGACCTATAAATCAACTTAGCTTGACTTACATTTGAAAAAAGAAAAAGTAACTAGGAGTTTAGCTTAATATTTTACGGCATTATGACTGTTACACAGTAGTAAGTGTTTTTGAAAAAATTGTTATAAATCGCAATAATCTGAATTTATCAGGCTGGGAGACCGCCATTTAGGTGTGTTTGCTTTATAAGCTAGGAACGCATCTCTCTTTTGAATTTGAAGACCAGGATAAGAATTTTAGTGTCTAAGTTAAGGTGATTTATTACACAAAAACTAGTGATGAGATCTTCTTTCCTAAAAATGATAGAGCAATGAGTTTATTAAAGTCTTGGAGCCCTATTCAGGAAATTTACGAATTCTATAGTACCACTCTATGCCTTTGAAATGTGGGAGACATCTCAACACAATTTTTCAGGGTGTAATTTACCCTGAATAATGTATGAGCTGTGTAATAGCTCTGCAGTGTATTCTCATCTCCACCAAAAGCTGGCTTCTCTAGTATTGCATCTCCTGCTTTCAATTTCCATGCTGTGTGTTTACTATATTGGATCTTTGATGGTGAGTAGACAAGATGGGGGAAAAATATTTGAAAGTCCTTGGCAATCCAGAAAATAGCTTAATATGCTCAACTTTTCAGTATAGTTTGGTTTTGGAAATGTGGTTTTTTTTTTTAACACCTTTATTGGAGTGTAATTGCTTTACAATGGTATGTTAGTCTCTGCTTTATAACAAAGTGAATCAGCTATACATATACATATATCCCCATATCTCCTCCCTCTTACGTCTCACTCCCACCTTCCCTATCCCACCCCTCTAGTTGGTCACAAAGCACCGAGCTGATCTCCCTGTGCTATGTGGCTGCTTCCCACTAGCTATCTGTTTTACATTTGGTAGTGTATATATGTCCATGCCACTCTCTCACTTTGTCCCAGCTTACCCTTCCCCCTCCCCATGTCCTCAAGTCCATTCTCTACATCTGCATCTTTATTCCCATCCTGCCCCTAGGTTCTATAGAACTTTTTTTTTTTTTTAGATTCCATATATATGTGTTAGTGTACGTTATTTATTTTTCTCTTTCTGACTTACTTCACTCTGTATGACAGACTCTAGGTCCATCCACCTCACTACAAATAACTCAATTTCGTTTCTTTTTATGACTGAGTAATATTCCATTGTATGTATGTGCCACATCTTCTTTATCCATTCATCTGTCGATGGACACTTAGGTTGCTTCCATGTCCTGGCTATTGTAAATAGAGCTGCAATGAACATTGTTGTACATGACTCTTTTTGAATTATGGTTTTCTAAGGGTATATGCCCAGTAGTGGGATTGCTGGGTCGTATGGTAGTTCTATTTTTAGTTTTTCAAGGAACCTCCATACTGTTCTCCATAGTGGCTGTATCAGTTCACATTCCCACCAACAGTGCAAGAGCGTTCCCTTTTCTCCACACCCTTTCCAGCATTTATTGTTTGTAGATTTTTTGATGATGGCCATTCTGACTGGTGTGAGGTGGTGATACCTCATTGTAGTTTTGATTTGCATTTCTCTAATGATTAATGATGTTGAGCAATCTGTATATCTTCTTTGGAGAAATGTCTATTTAGGTCTTCTGCCCATTTTTGTTGGGTTGTTTTTTTTTTTTTGATATTGAGCTGCTTATAAAGTTTGGAGATTGTCAGTTGCTTCATTTGGTTCAGTGGGTTGTGTAGGCTTCCTGGTGGAGGGGACTAGTGCCTGTGTTCTGGTGATGAGGCTGGATCTTGTCTTTCTTGTGGGCAGGACCGCGTCCGGTGGTGTGTTCTTGGGTGTCTGTGACCTTATTATGGTTTTAGGCAGCCTCCTGCTAATGGGTGCAGTTCTGTTCCTGTCTTGCTAGTTGTTTGGCATATGGTGTCCAGCACTGTAGCTTGCTGGTCGTTGAGGGGAGCTGGGTCTTAGCATTGAGATGGAGATCTCTGGGAGAGCTTTCGCAGTTTGATATTAAGTGGAACCAGGAGGTCTCTGGTGGACCAATGTACTGAACTCGGCTCTCCCACCTTAGAGGCTCAGGCCTGACACCCGGCCAGAGCAGCAAGACCCTGTCAGCCACACGGCCAGTCTTAGTGAGATAAGTGGTATGTGGTCTGCAACAACTCCATGAATCTGGGATTATATCTCAGTAAACTGGATGCTTGCTGGATCTTTTAAGAAAGTGTCCCTGGAAAAGTTGTGAGAGGTAATCACAGAAGGCACTCAAAAGCACCATTCATGGTGTGCTGTTTCTTACAACGGATATAACTCAGGGAACAACCACATGGGAGAGACGCACAAGGCAAGGCACACAGGGAAAGGGCTGGAAGCTTCCATCTCGCTCTGAGGGCATCACTCTTGCAGCATCTGCCTATGTTCACTCTCCTGGAAGTTCGAAATGTGGTTTTTGAATAGAACTTCCCTCTTGGGTTTCTGAACCTGGGATGTCTTAACCACTAGGGAAATAAGTGGGTAGCCAATGCATATTAATTTTACTGGAGGAGTGTCAGAGGGAGAGAGGAAGGAGAAATTTAAGTAATTTAACTGGAAAGCAATTTAGACATGAAAAGATACAGCAATGTCATGGAATAGAACTTTAAAAATTCACACGAATCTTAACAGTAAAACATAAGACTTTGGAGACATTTCTCCCTTTTGGATGCTTTGGGATGTGCCACAGACCAGTAGGGGTCAGCATTCACTCTCCTCCGTTGCTGGGACCTGAGACACAGAAGCAGCCTCCAGAGCACAGCAACACAGCAACGTTACTCCTGAGGCTCCCTCCACAGTGGCTGCCCACGAGCCCATTTTATAGATGGGGAAACTTGGGTCCAGAAAGATTAGGTGGCTCACAGAGGTCCCACAGTTAAGGGAGGAGCCATAATACAAACCCAGGCAACCTGAGAAATTTGAGAAACGGTGTTTCTGGAATACTTTGAAATGGAAATACCTATGAAAGCCAGATAAAAAAGGCTGAAGCTCCTCTTTTTTGAGTTTTGTTAGTTTGTTTAATGCATGTTTGACTAACCTGATGAAGAGTAATCCATTTCTCAAAGTACTTTCAATGATACATGTGTTTTTATTTAATATTTTAAGTTCCATCTTCGTATCTACTTGGATCCATTCTGTGCCAGGTGAAATATGTGGAATAATAAAAACACGTAAGTGCTTACTGTGTCAAGATCTTTTCTAAATGCTGTACGTGTATTAGCTCTTTATTTATTGCAACCACCCCATACAGTTATTATGATTAACATGCCCATTGTATAGATGAGAAAACTGAAGCCGAGGGAGATTAGGTAATTTGCTTAAAGTCACACATCAATTAAGGGGTTGAACAATCTGACTCCAGGGCTTTTGCTCTTTCCTCTGATTTTAAGCTGTGTGAGGGAGGACAGGTACTGAGGCCCCGTCATCTTCAAAGGAGTTGCCTGTCAGCAGCCTGCAGGTTTCAGGGAGATCTATGCCCTGGAAACTCAATCTCTTGGCACCCCAGAAATTATGCGATTCCTTGAGGACTTCAGGAACTCCACGTTTTATCTTCTGTTTGGAATAACCTAGACCCAAAGTAAGCAATTCAATTTTGTTTTAAAATGAGGAAGACTAAATGATAAAATTTAACCTTAAAACCTAGTAATTTTCCTCACTATGCTATAGGGTTGTAGTTTCTACTGAGCCAGAACTTTATTTTCTGGATACTAAGACTCTCTGAGATTTATCCCTGGAAGTTTACGGGATAAAGGAAGGACCCTCTGAGAGGAAATGGCTAATGTGACCTAACTCTCTAAACAGGGCAAGGCTTTAAGAGTAATTTCTGCCATTCAGCTCTCCAGTGACCCACAAGCAATAAATGACAGTCTTTTAAAAATGGCAATGGCTTATCGAATTCTTGGGCATCAGGCAGGGGAGAACTCAAGTGATTTCTCTACACCTGTAATGCCAAGAGGAGTCATACCCGGAGACCTGTGTTATAAAAGAGGAATTGTTTATGGCTAATGAAAAATGCTGGTGGAACTGTCCATCAAACTTTATGAAATGTGTGAGTTACTTAGGTATCAGCTTTCTGGATCTCATTTTCTTTCCAGAGCATTCAGAATTAAACCCTTTCCTTACTGGCTGCTTTCATACTGATAAACACAGAGCTGTTTTCTTTTCTTTTTCTTCATTTCCTAACTGTTTTTGTTGGCTCTCTTCACATCCCTTCTTCTTTCTTTCATCTCCTCTCCTGAGACCATACTCGAACTCACGGTTTCTCAAAATGGGGTCTGTGGTCCACCTGGGTCAGAATAGGCTAGAATGCTTATTAAAAATGCATATTTCAGGCCTTATCTCAATTGTAGTAAAACAGATTCTCTAGGAAGGAGCCAAGGACTCTGCATTTCAGTAAGCTCCTGAGAGATTCCTATCCATACGGAAGCAAAGAAGGTCTAGTCCAGTGGGTTTCCAACTTAATGACTTGCTCTCAAATGTTAAATATTAAGCATTTTGTTGTAGAAATTAAAATGTTAGCAAAAGCCCTGAAATTTCTCTCTGTACTTCTGTGGGGACCATTGCTCACTTTCCATCTCTGCAGGTTCAACCCAACTCATGCTTCAGAGGGTGACTCCCACTCCCTTCAGGAAGGCTTGATTCACACAACTATGAATCATCTCTCTCTTCAGACCCTCCCCAGCCCCTGCTTTTCACGTGTTCGAGGACACTACACTGACTGACTCCTTTCCTCCTGGGGATACACTTATTTGTGTTTGGGGGGAAGATGTTTCATCTTTCCTACCATACAGTAAACTCCTTAAATATGAGGTTTGTGACCTTTCTTATTTTGATTTGCTTCACAGGGGGGTACTTCCTTGATGTGCAACAGATGTTTGATTAATGAATGAATGTTTCAGCGGGAGAGGGATAAATTTAATTCCTTTAAGTCAGAGCTAGCCTGTTTATATTTTCCATTTGAAGTATCTGTCTTCACAGCAGTGACAATCATTCTTTCATTTAGCTGAGAAGGTAGGTCGTGTTGGGGATGAGCATCTTTATAGTAAAACTTAATAAAATCCAAGGAAAACTCTAGTAGGGTGCTGAGCTTTTTACTGGTTTCCTAGAAATAATCCTCTACTCTGGCTACACAAACTGTGGTTCCTGGACCAACAGCATCGGTCTCACCTGGGAGGATGTGAGAAACACAGAATCTTGGGCCTCACCCCAGAATCAGAATAAGAATCAGAATAGATAGGTGTTTTGTCTGTGCATTCAAGTTTGAGAAGCACGGGATTACAGAATTTCCTTCTGACTGAAAAAAGAGTACTTAAAAAATAGTGACAAGTCAGTGCTGGAATTTTCATTATTGGTGATTATAAGTTTGTTTTAAAAGGGTTTTTTTTTTTTTAACAAGATACCCTTGTGGTAACTGGGAGTTCTGCTGTGGGTTTGTAACCATCATCAAAGGTTCTTATTAAATGGGCTTCGTATTGTGCTAGACACTATTAAAGAAAAGTAATGAATCTGAGATTTACCACAAAACTACACATCGTTGATGTGGGTAAGTACATATTAAGGTGTAATTAAGCACATGAAGCATATAGATGCAACCTCAATACAACATGAGTGGATTTGCTTTTGAATGTTTTTGTTGTTATTCATCTTCTATTATCCACATTTCTTTGACTAGAGAGTTTTCAGAACAAGAGTTTTTTAGCTATATAGATGCAGAAATTTGGTATTAAGCAGTAACCTGTCATAATAACAAAGGTGTCTTCTTTTTGACTTTCACTTACAGTATAACTCAGGTATAAATGGGTCAGGCATCAAAGGCATAAAAACAATTTTAAATAAATTGTCAAAAGTAATGGAAAGTGTTTAGGTGCTTTTTATTAAAATGTTTACTCATAATTTAGGGTTCAAAGTATGTCACTATTATCCAAATACAAAAACAATCATTTAAGCTTATTTGAGATTATTGTACTTAAAATATTGATCTTTCCTGCTCCCTTGTGAACAGATTATGCAATATTTAATGTGCGAGGCTTACGTGGGATATGACCTTTCTTGGTTAATAAGGTCTCTTTCCTTTAATGACAGTTGTGATTCTCAAAAGATGTTTATTAGTAGGGTCAGAGTGGCTGCTCTGAAAGCATGCTCAGTAATGGATGAGCAGATCAGCAAGGCTGTTGAAGAAGTGTGGGAACTCTATATGTCTTGTTCATTATTGTGTTCTTTTTCATTTCTCTGGGAGGTTTTATGTGACATAATTTAACCAAAGAAGAGCAGTGTCATTAAAAAGCTATTTAGGATATGGATTGTAATACCAGTTGTAAACATTCTGCTCTCCCAGGCCTGAGAATATTAGAACAAGGGAATATAACAGTTAATTATAAAAATATCTGTTTCCATTTTACATACTATTATAGTATTTGAATGAATTATTTCTTTACCATTGAAGACTTTACTTTTAAACGGTCTACTTACTAGTTATATTACTGCCATTAAACTTGTAGCACATAATAGTTAATATATTATTCATAATAATTTTGTTTCACTGATGTTGTCTTTACTTGAGACTGTGGGATTGAAAACAACAAATGTGTGCTACCATTTCAAAATATAATATGACCGTGGTCATTATGAGCAGAACAAAATAATATCCATCTCTTCTTAATGGGAGAATTAAAACATCTCCAAATTTGATATGTACTTTTCTAAGTTACATGAAAATTAGCAATGTAAACAATCAAGTCTCTAATAAGTTATATTTTCCCATGGGAAACTTCACTTTCTTTCTCTCCTTCCTCTCCTCAATATTAAAGACAAGAAGTCCTGAATTCAGTAATGAATTGCATAGCATGGAGAAGGCATTTGATGCATATTTGTAGAAATAAGTAAACTTAATATTGGGGGGAAATTTGACCTCTCAAAACAAAAAATAGAATTTAAAATGTGAACATGGATTTCAGTGTTCACAATAAAAAGTCAGGGTTTACTGCCAGGATATAGGAGGTAGTCATGTATTAATATGTTTCATATCAGTAGTGATCAAGTGATGTGCATTTCAGTCTTGTATTAATGTGCTTTAATATTCATAATAATAGACTTCTGCATAAATGCATAGAAGTTCCTTGAT
Source organism: Aethalodelphis obliquidens (assembly GCF_003676395.1). Lineage (NCBI taxonomy): Eukaryota > Metazoa > Chordata > Mammalia > Artiodactyla > Delphinidae > Aethalodelphis > Aethalodelphis obliquidens. The sequence continues at coordinate 14,097,647 of NW_020837954.1, forward strand.
CTCACTCTATGTTTGTTTTCTAAATCAAAGCAAATTTAAAGTAAAATAAATTTGTTCCCAGAGATGAAATAGTTCAAAAGACTAGGGCACTTTTTTTTTCTAAAGTGCATATCTGGACTTAGGTTTAGAATTGCATGTCTGGAAAAACTATTCATAATTTGCTTTTCTCCCCTTTTCTTTTATTTTTGCACGTATTTATTTTGGCCAGCTGGTGAGACAGATCTTTTTCAGGGGCTCAGCCTTCTAGTCTGAGTATGGTTCTCCAAAACCAATCTTTGGATCAAATTCCTGTCTTACTCGCTCCAGTGTCTGAACAGTATTGATGTCATGGGGGCATGGTGATCCAGTTGTCTGTCCCAAATGCCTGGTGGCTTGCCAAGTAAAGAGCTTAGCTATGAGGCCACATACTACCCCGCCTCACTAGGGGAAGGAGGTTGCCGTACAGTCCTTGGGCAACCTGTCTCACTTTTGCATCTTCCATGTCAGCTGATTGCTATGAAGGTAGACACAGGGGTCCCCATATAAAATAAATGGTCTCTCACCTCCTTCCCAGCATGTCTAGTTTTGTCAGTACATCTATGGGCTCACACAAGAGTTAGTTCAAGGAGGCAGGGGCTGGAAAGTTATTCTTGCTCTGGCTTTGTTATTCTTCCATGGCTTTGGTTCTGGGGGTGGTGGGGGGAATGTAAACTTTGATTCCATTCTAGGTGGAATTTGTTCTAATGGGGTTTCAAGATTTTGGACTAAGTTTGGGCCCTGTGCATCATAGTCAGTCTTAGAAATTACCTTCCTTCTCAGAGATTCTGAAATTCCAGACCTAGACATCCCCTGAGAAAGCCGGGTGGGATGAATTGACTGGAAAGCAATGTTCCCTTGGAGTTGGAGAAGCTGAAGTGGGGCTTTTCACTTCTGCATCAGTTGTAACATTGGAATACAAACCACAGGAGGTTTAAGGGGTTCTATGCCTCACCCTCCCATAATCTTGAAAGTGGGGATCTCAGGTGATGTGGTCATAGAGACATTCTACTACTGAAACTCTTGATCACCTTGCCCTCCTTCCTTCCATTGCAGTCATCTACAGGCCAAGCGACCACTTTCATCCTTCTCTGCTTGAGGTAGATGAGGCATCATGGTGTAGTAAAAAGGCAATGGATCTGGTTGTCAGAACTAGGTTTTCTAGTCCCATCTCTATTAGTTGTGTCAACTCAGCTTCTCTGAACCTGTTTTCAGGATAGGGTCTTCAAGTCTCTTCTAGCCTTAAGCTCTGTGGATTTGATGGGGGTAGTATTTAACCTGCTTAGCCGACTCAACTGGGTTGTTGTGGGAATTAGAGATCATATTTATGAAACTGCTTTGTAAATCCTCTACAAAAGATTAAGGAATGTGATACTATTAATTCCCTCTGAAGAATCAAAATAGCTTGCAATTTACTTTTAATCTTGTATTTAGGTCTTTAACGATGTGCACCCTAATGCAATACAAATGAACAGAATCATCTCTCTCCCGCTAGATGTTACGCCAAGTCATTCTAAAGCAGAGACTAGAGGGAGGAACTATTTTTTTTTGAAGACAGGTAAAATTAATCCCAGGTACACAGGGTTCTGGACTTCTTTTCCACACCTTTCGAAGTTCTGAGAAGTAGGTGAGTTTACTGTTTCACCCCAGAGATTGCTTAAACAGAGCTGGGCGCTCAGCATAATATCTCCCCCAGGTGGGGAGAAAAATGCTGTAGTCCAGGACAGCCCACAGCTGGGGGCCAGTGGGTGGTGATGGCAGGAGGAACATACTCAGAGCCCCAAGAGAAATAATGATATCCTTTGTACCTGGCTGTGACTGTTGAGATGCAGCAGCATTAAATTAGGTCATCTTTCCAGTTGTGATATTAAAAGAATATTTTCCATTGTTCCAATTCACAGGGTGACATAGAAACTAAAATACCCCAACTATTTTATATGTCTATCTTTATCTATCTATCTATCTATCTATGGTCTGTCTATCTCTATATTTGGATGCAGCTAAGAGTACTATAGAAAAAAATGAGAGTACTCTTTAGGGGTACTGAACTGAATTCTGCATGCACATTGGTTCTCTTTTCATCTAGGCTATATACTCTTTGAGGCCAGAAACCATGTCTTGGGATCTTTTCATATTCTCTCCCCCTAACTTAACAGCATCAGACCCACCCCTTGGTCCATAGTAGGTACTTGATAACTTATACTGATGAAGAGATGGATGCTCAGAGACCAAGGGAGGAGCATTGAGATAGGAGACCACATTCTTATGCCTACCTTCTCTTATGTCATTGAGTTTTTTTTTGGTTTTTTTTGCGGTACGCGGGCCTCTCACTGTTGTGGCCTCTCCCGTTGCGGAGCACAGGCTCCGGACGCGCCGGCTCAGCGGCCATGGCTGATGGGCCCAGCCGCTCCGCGGCATGTGGGATCTTCCCGGACCGGGGCATGAACCCGTGTCCCCTGCATCGGCAGGCGGACTCTCAACCACTGCGCCACCAGGGAAGCCCTGTCACTGAGTTTTGAGCATATGGTTAAAGCTAATGGTTAAGCACTGTCCTTACAACTGCTAGTGAAACTTAGTAAGGTGTTGCAAAGTGTCCTGGGCAGGAGGATCCCAAAGGAATTGCCTACCCTCTGCCCACTCTTCCATGTGATGAATTCTAGATCACTTCATTGTATCAGCCTGTTAGGAGGAGGAGTCATTGAAAGTGACTTTTAAAAAAATCAAGCGTCTGGAGAGTGGTGCAGATCAAATGAGGGGACCAGCAGTGTTTATAATGGTACTGAAATTTAATTTCAATGCTGACCTTTTATTTGACATTTTAGATAATGCTGTGATATGCTCAGTTATTTGTTCTTAACATATTTTCCATCTTTTGGGGGGCACTAATCTACTTATATTCAAAGTCAATAAAAGAATAAAGTAAATTTTTGGCTTAAAAAATCAACTTTTGAAAAAAAGAGTTCATTCACAGTAGCAACAAAATATGCAATGCATATGAATTATCTTAAGCAATGTTCACGACTATGAAAAAGTGTAAAACTACAGAGGCAAAAGAAAATATTGGAAAGAAAAATCATGTTCTGAGGTAAGCAGAGTTCATATAATATAATATGTGTGTGTGTGCTAATTTTTCCAAATACGTGAAGTTACAAATTCTATTAGAACTTAATTTTTAAATTTTTTATTGAAGTGTAGATTTACAATGTTGTGTTAGTTTCTGCTGTACAGCAAAGTGAGTCATTTATACATATCCATATATCCACTCTTTTTTAGATTCTATTCCCATATAGGTCATTACAGAGTACTGAATAGAGTTCCCTGTTTCATACAGTAGCTGCTTGTTAGTTATCTATTTTATATATATAAAATTGTGTGTATATGTCAATCCCAGTCTCCCAGTTTATCCCTTCTTCCCTCCCCCATGGTAACCATAAGTTTGTTTTCTACATCTGTGACTCCATTTCTGTTTTGTAAATAGGTTCATTTGTACCATTTTTTAAGATTCCACATAAAAACGATATCATATGATATTTGTCTTTGCCTGACTTACTTCACTCAGTATGACAATCTCTGGGTCCATCCATGTCGCTGCAAATGGCATTATTTCATTCTTTTTTATGGTTGAGTAATATTCCATTGTATATATGTACCACATCTTCTTTATCCATTTCTCTGTCGATGGACATTTAGGTTGCTTCCATGTTCTGGCTATTGTAAATAGTGCTGCAATGAACAATGGGGCACGTGTATCCTTTTGAATTATTATTTTCTCCTCATATATGCCCAGGAGTGGGATTGCTGGATCATATGGTAGCTCTATTTTTAGTTTTTTAAGGAACCTCCATAGTGACTGTACCAGTTTAAATTCCCACCAACAGTGTAGGTGGGTTCCCTTTTCTCCACTTCCTCTCCAGCATTTATTGTTCGTAGATTTTTTGATGATGGCCATTCTGACTGGTGTGAGGTGATAACTCATTGCAGCTTTGACTTGCATTTCTCTAATAACTCACTATGTTGAGCATCTTTTCATGTGCCTGTTGGCCATCTGTATGTCTTCTTTGGAGAAATGTCTATTTAGGTTTTCTGCCCATTTTTGGATTGGGTTGTTTGTTTTTTTGATATTGAGCTGCATGAGCTGTTTGTATATTTTGGAGATTAATCCCTTGTCAGTCACTTTGTTTGCAAATATTTTCTTCCATTCTGTGGGTTTTCTTTTCATTTTGTTGATGGTTTCTTTGCTGTGCAAAAGCTTATGTTTTATTAGGTACCATTTGTTTATTTTTGTTATTATTTTCATTACTCTTGGAGGTGGGTCAAAAAAATCTTACTGTGATTTGTGTCAGAGAGTGTTCTGCCTATGTTTTCCTCTAAGAGTTTTATAGTATCCAGTCTTACATTTAGGTCTTTAATCCATTTTCAGTTTATTTTTGTGCATGGTGCTAGAGAATGTTGTAATTTCATTCTCTTACGTGTAGCTGTCCAGTTTTCCCAGCACCACTTATTAAAGAGACTGTCTTTTCTACATTGTATATTCTTTTTTTTCTTTTTTTAAAATTAATTTTTATTGGATTATAGTTGCTTTACAATGTTGTATTAGTTTCTGCTGTACAGCAAAGTGAATCAGCTATACATATACATATATCACCTCTTTTTTGGATTTCCCTCCCATTTAGGTCACCACAGAGCACTGAGTAGAGTTCCCTGAGCTGCCCAGTAGGTTCTCATTCCATTGTATATTCTTGCCTCCTTTGTCATAGAACAACACAGTTCTAAAGTTCATCTGGAAAAATAAATTGATCAGGTTGGTGAAAGTTTAAAAGCTTGAAAACACTAAAATCTGTGAGGCTGTGGAGCAATGGGAACTCTTATACACTGCTAATAGCAAAGTAAATGTATAACCACTCTGGACAGCAACAGAAGAACACCGAGTATAAATTGAAGAATATACATGCCGCAACTCAGCAATTCTACTTATCAGTATATATTGTCAAGAAATACCTACATATATGTGGAGACAGGGACAAGATTGTTCATAGCAAAAGAAACCACATAAAACTTTATTTACAAGGTAATGCATAAATAATTTAAATGATACATCCCATTCATACAATGGAATATTAGGAAACAATGAAAATGAAAGACTAGAGCTACATATATCAGTTGCACAAACTTCACAAACATAATATTGAACACTATCAATGTTAAACAAGTATATGTATTGACATACATAGTAAGGATATAAGTAAACTCAAAAGAGCCTTAAGATGTGTGTTAGGTACATGAGTGTTCATTTAATTATTCTATATGCCTTTTAAAATGGTTTAAAATTTTCATAACATCTTGAAAATTGTTAAAGGATAAATAGGTGAGACTAGCACAATTTCTATTTGAACAAAACAAACCAATCATGAGGCCTTCACCATACCATACCAGATATTACTAGGTGTTATAAAGCTAAAATAAAATAGAGAAAATTGAAAAGAAAAAGAAAAAATAGAAAGTCCTCAAACTGGTCCATTTATCTATAAAAATTTGATATATAATTAAACGGGGGAATGAAATTTTTACCAAATAGTGTTCGGACAACTGGCTAGCTACTTGCAAAACACACAGCGACAAACCACTGCTTTGCCACCACGTTCCAACATAAATTCCAAATGGATTAAAGATATTTAAACATCAAACATAAATTCATAAGAATAGTATAAAAATTTGATAAATATTTACATAAACTTGAGTGTGCTAGATTTCCTATATCTGACAACAATCCAGAAATCATGAAAGTGAAAGGTGGATAGATATGACCATGTACAAATTTAAATGACTCTATATGAAAAATACTACAAAAATGATAAAACAAAACATTAAAATATATTTGCAACATATATAAATACTTGTTTAACATAAGAATGAGCTCCCTTTCCCCAAAAAAAGAAAAAACCCAAACATACGAAGTTTAAAATGGACAAAGAACATAACTCAAAAAGGAAGAAATCACATGAGTAATATGCATTATAAAATATTGAAATACACAAATAATAAAATATAATAATATCCAGTGTTCAAGAAAATGGCCACTTTCATTCATTGCAGGAGGGAAATTAAATTGGTCTAACTTTTCTGTATGATTTGTCAATACTCATCAAAACCCTTTAAAATATGCCTACCCCTTGACCTAGAAATTAGACTTCTATAAACATGTCACAAGAAGTGATTAGAAATGTAAGCAAATATTTAGATAGCATGCGCATAAAAGTTCTGCTTTTAAAATGAAAAAATTGAAAACACTAAATCTACAAGAGCATATAGGTTAAATGAATTATGGTCTATTTATACAATAAAGTGTTATTTCTCTATTAAACACTACTGTGTATCATAGCTGAATTTTTTTCCAGAGAAAGATGCTCACAATATATTGTTCAATATACAACTACAAGGTAATGTGCTCCTGTTTACATAGCTATCTAGAGGAATATGTACAACATTGTACTAATAGTCATTATCTTTGAATGGTAAGATTAAGGGACTAAAGATTTTTCTTTAACTTGCTTATATAATTTTTCTAATTTTGCTAATAAAGATGTATTTTCTACCTTTTTGAAAAGAGAGAAAACTTTACATTGAATTTTTAAGTCTTTTAAATTTTGAAACTGTAAAGCAATTCTGAAATTAAAAGCAAATATTCATGAACTGCTGCAGGAGTCATGGAAGCATTTTCTATAAATAGAGATTATTTTGATTACAACTAACAGGTGTTGGCTAGATTTCATGGAGTTATGACCATTGTTCCCATTTCATATTCTTAAAATGCATGAAATAAAGTATATTGAGTTTATGCTACATTTAATGCCTCAAAATAAGACTCTCAATGTCTATGGGCTATTCCTGTTATTTTTACATAATTAACAAGGAAAATATCCCTGCAGAAAAAAAGATGTTTTCACCAATTTTCAGGAATGTAGTTGTGCATTAATGACTTTGTAAGTTATTTGAGATATTAAGAATACATGCCTGGGGATTCTGGACTATGAAAGAAGCTCCCCCCCAAATCTGTCTGAGGTGAGGAGAGATTGTGGGGCAACCAGAAAGACTTCCTGGAGGATGTGCCCCTTGTTGGTAAGCATGGGTGAGAGTCATTTTTATATAATAATTAGCTATTCACTGTGTCTGCCCTGCCCCTCTCTCTAGCAGACAGACCTTCCTAATTATGACTGACATAAGCTATTATTTACGAGTTTTCACTCCCTGAGCATGCAGAAAGTGGGTAACCTGTAACAGTGTTCTGGGCAGTAGGAAAACATAAGTTTAGGATTGAAAACTGATGAACGATCTTCTTGCTTGTTTATGATACTGAGTCTTATTGTAACAGGAGTTACTGTAAAGTTCGATCATAAACCTGTCCCTGTATACAAGAGTTTTCTTGGCTGTTAAACAAAGATTAATTTTCCAGAAGTAATCATCAAGTCTCTCCTCTGCCAAGGAATCTTGAATGACTTCCCATCACTTTAATACAGAAAATCAGACTCCTTGACCTGGTGCACTCAGCCCTTCATTTCCTGACTATCCCACTTTTCTGACCATGTTTCCCACTATTTCCTTTCCTGTATACTACTGCCCAGACAATGGAACGACCTACTTTTATTTTTAAGCATGTGCAACCTTGCCCTTCTCAATACCATCACTCAGACTATTTCTCTTTGAGAATACGTTCTGCATCACCTTTGCACACACTAATTTTACCTCAACCCTTAGCTCTTATACAAAATCTTTCCAAATTCTCCCAACACAGAAATCATCACTTTCTTCCACCTGGCCAGTGCAGACTTTATCTGTGACTATATAATGACCCACTCCTAACCTGTGTTACGGATATTTGTGTACTTGTAGTAGCGATTAGTGCAAGCTTTTAGATGGCAAAACCAATGTGTAATTTTGTTTTGCAAAGCACTTAACCCAGTGTCTTGAAATATAAACATGTGTTGAATGAATGAATGAGTGAATGAGTGAACGAATGAATGAAATGCCTAACCACGACCCTAGCCACTATATCTCTGAGTTCATCTGCATCTAGCCAGAGGTAACAGCTGGTGCTCCTGTTAACCGTATAGCACATACTTTTGACCCTTGCCTCCATCACTGCTGTGGGCTTCCATTTAGGACCCCTCAGAGTCTCACAGTAAGTTCTGGGGGGTCCCTGAGTACTATGTCAGGGGGATTCATGAACAAACCTCAGTGGCTCTTATGTCGGCAGCTGCTGTTCCGCTAAAGCTTCCTTTGGTAGATTCTCTGCCACGGGCCTCTGTTGCTGATTGAAGCCCCTCGGGGGACCTCACCAATTTGGACCCTGCTATGAGTCTCCTTTATGTATCTTATAATGGGCCTGACTCCAGGGGTAAGATGCAGTGGCCCCCCCGAGAAGTCAGGACAGAGAAGAGGCAGGGGCTGGCCTGCTGCTCTTCTCCACCCCATCGACAGGGTATCCTGCCTGCCGGCTCCCTTCATTTATCCTTTTTTAAAAATAATTATCCACCTCTTTTTTGTTATGAGATTTTTGTGCTCACAGTAAGGAGTCTTAAAAATAGAAAACACATCAGTCATCTATTTAACTAATCCCTACAGCGTTTTAGAAGCAACTAGAGAATTCTATGATGAGCAGTTTCATTGAAAAACCTCCGAGGAGGGAGGCTTACTATAAACTATGCGAAGTGTGGCAGTCCTCTAAATGACCAAAACACCAACAGCCTCATAACCAGCCTCCTTTGGGGTTTAACCTATTGTTTTGTGTCCTTCCTGCACTGGCTACAGCCATCCTTTGGCACATTTGGAAACTTTGGGTTCAGGGCAGTCCCACGACTTCGGTGAGCTGAATACAGAACGTGTCTCTTCTTCAACACCCTGGTTGAGAAGGTGAGCTATCAGGGGTGGAGGAGTACCCCTCATGGGGGAGGGGACAGGGGAAGGGAGTCCCTCTCTGCAGGTAGGTCAGCACAAAAGGGCCTCGTTCTCCTCCACAGCAAAGACAGTGGATCCCTTACCGTTTTGCACTTCATTTCCTTTGAGCTGCTGCCCTGTCTCCTACTCTGTCAAGTGTATGTGTTTGGCAGGGAAGTTGGCAAGCATTTCACAAGACAGTAAAGGTTAAGGTACGGTGGAGGTTGTTTAGTGCAGAACTGTAAATATTTGTTAAAGGTTTGTGGAGCTGCTTCTTTTGATACCTCTAATCCACTGAGACAGAAATAACTTCAAAGCCATGCCTTGGCTGACTTGGTCCTCGACCAAAGGGAAAGATTAGCTACTGCAAACGTATGTTTTCACTCACAGCCAGGCAGCCTGCCTTAGCAGGCGTCCTGAAGGATGAATCATCAGTTAATTGTCATCGGGCACTTGTACATCTGCTTAGGAACATCAACGGAGCAGGAGAGGAGCTGCGTGAATAAATGTGAAGGAGTCTTTACACCGTTCCCTGCCGTCAACAGCGGAATGAGAAGCGAGGTTTGTCTGTTCAGAACGATGGACTGAGCCAGCTTCTCTGCCCAGAGCATGCAGGCTTCACACTGTGCTGCTGAAGCGGTTGGAGAGCAGTGATCGCTCTCTACCTTTTGGGCTTCTCTAGAGCTTTCAGAATCTAGTGATGTCCAAACTGTCCTGTGAGAGCCAGGCATCTGAGGAGGAGAGGAGAGGGAATTGAAAGTTATCTTACAATTGCAATGGGTTTTTGAAATCCTGGTAAATTGTTTTTCATATTTTAAATGTCTGTAAGCAATTACTGTTGAATCCAGCATCTTAATTTTCTTCCGTCTCCAAATTATACCCATATTTTCATCTCATAGAGTCTTATTTGTTCCCCAAAGCAATGAAGAACAGACAGGAGTGAACAGAACACATGTTGCCGTCTCGAGGGAGAAAATGGATTACATGCCTGACTATGTCTGCCTAATGAACAGTATAAAAAGTGAACAGAGACATTTTTTCATCTTCTACTATTCCCAATGTCACTTAAATACTTAACTCCTATTATTACTACATCTCTATAGCCAGTACAACCCAATTCTAACCATGGATTCTTGGCTAAAACCAAGTATAAATTCTACTCTATCATGTTTTTTGTCTGAATTGTTAACATCGAAAAACTCTACTTACCAGCTGAAGAGGCTTATAGAAACTTTGGAAGATCTCTGAGCTGAAGTCAGCTTTTTCCCCAGCCAATGCCTTCTGGATTTGAGGTTGAGGTTTGGGGCCTGACTGCAGCCTCCCAGCCACTTTCACCAGAAGAATCATTCTTTGGGGGACTCTCACAGTTATTCAGTAGAAAAAAGCCCTGAACCATGACTAGAGCTCACAGGAGGTAGGAGAAGGTCTGAAATGATGGATGTCAATGGATGTAGGAAATGTTTCATCAAGGAGGGCGCTATCAAATTTAAATGTCTCCGAGTTTAAGAAGAAAGAGACTTGATATAAGTTTATGTGATTTAACAAAGAAGAGGCAAATGAGTCAAAGGCTGGTATAATCAATGTATGCTGGGAGTTTGAGTTCAGAGGATAAGATCATCAGCCAGATTGCTCCAAAAGGACTTCATGAATTAAGCGAGGCCTGAGCTGGTTTTTGAAGGATGTATCTGGGGAATACAGTCTGGGAAATACATATGTCTGTGGTGGTAGCACAGAGTAGCCAGCTGTTCACCAAACCTGTGTCCTTCTCTTTCTGGACACGCTATGTGATTATATTAGATGCTGTTATGTGACTCAGCTCTGCTATGTGCCTCCTCCGGGCCTGACCCATAATAAGCTCCCTGTGTGAGTCTCCCTGGTCTCTCTCCTTTTGGAGTGACCCTGGAAACCACATGTTAAGGATAGTAGGGCCACAAGATTGAAGGATCCTGAATCCCAGAATCATCACTTGGAGGGGAACCACCTGCCAAGTAGGAATACCTGTTTTGGATTTTAAGTGAGCAAGCAATAAACTTCTCTTGTATTAAGCCACTGACATTCGGTTTATCTGTTATAACAAGTAGCATTATTTGGAAGTGAAACACATGTTTGAAGGGCAAGAAACAGATTGATAAGTCCTGGAAGGAGGGCTGGAAATGGGATCAATTGGAGAAAATGTTGAAAAAGTGGGTGGTGGCCAGCTTATGGAGGACTTTAGTTCCAAGGGGAAGTGCTTGAATTTTCATAACATTGTTCTTCACATTTGTATTTTCACATTAAAAAAACACTTTACATTCATTATTTAATTTTTCCTTACAATAACCCTATGAAGCAGATATTAATATCACATTTTATAGATGATGACATTTAGGCTTTAAGCAATTAAAGTTACAAAAGTTATTCAAGCGTAGAGCTAAGATTTGAACCCATGGTAACTGATTCCAAGGCTAGCACTCTTTCTGTAACAGACCTGATTCATACGGCCAATGGAAAGTCAGAAACTACAGCAAGAAGTTTATGTTCTCAAGACAGAGTCTAAGGATTTTTGTTTTGGAAGCGGCTTTTAGGATGAATTAGCAAAGTGATTCCGATTAGTGAACTTCTGAGGTCAGCCGGGGGTAAAGAAATAAGAAGCTTGAATGAAGATGGTGGCAGATGAGAAGGAAAGGAAGGTCAGGGTGAAGTTTTACAAAGGAAAAATTCATTTATAGAACCTGGTGCCTGAGTGTGAGAGACAGAGGCAGGATTAGACACTCTCCTGTTAAGGTTCAAGTGTATCTTGGCACGTTTGTCAAATGGGAGGGAAGGCCCTGAGGAGTTAATTTGCATAGGGGATGTTAATATTTCTTGGAAGGAGGACACACCTGTGCTCCTTTGGGTGATGGAGGAGGGGTATTTATTCCATTTCCAGGGCCTTGGTCTATATCTGAGGCAGGTGGAGAGAGAGGCAGAAGGTAGAAGCGATGAAGGTGTTTTCATGAAAGATTTTGTGACATGTGGGGCACAAGTCAGTCTGTTTCAAGGCCCAAGAAACGAAGTGGGACATGGAGCTGGCATGAGTGGCTCTGAGAGGCCCGAAGGGGATGTGCATCTTTCGGCAGCTGGTGTGTCTTGCAGATCTGGGAGACTGGGGATAGCCCTGGGACAAGAACGGCATTTGGGAATGGCTTCCCCTCAGAACGTGCCAGTAGTGGGGCACCTGTGCTCATGTGGAGGGAGCAGGTGCAGACTTCTCATCTGCACGTGAGACACGTCCAGGGCATCTCAGGAGCACCTGGCTGGGGTGAGGGGAGGGCCCTCCACGTGGGGACAATGGGCAAGGAAACTCGGAATGATTGCTATTGATGTAGTTATTTCCAAAGGTTGGTGAGCCCTGGGGACATTTTGGATCTCACTGGGACCCACACTGAGAATATTAATGTATCATTTAATGAGGAGACACCTTCCATGCACGAGATAGGATCATTTAAGGATTGAGACCAGAACAACAAAAATGAGCTTATTCATACAAATGTAACTTAATCCTTACCTATTTTAAGCTTCTTATTGTGCCTTATTACTTGATGGGACTTGGTCTGGCCCCGTCCTTGGTGTTTAAGAGGTTATATTTTCAGAAAATAGGGATTTTTTTTTTTACTTGAATGTTTCAAAATGCTTTCATGGTATGTGAAGAAAGCCACTTGATTAAAGCGTTTGCAGTCCACAATAAATCCTTTTCTTCTTTCCAAAGAATTCAAGGTTCTGGCACAAACTAAAAGGGTTAAACTACACCTGGCCCTTTCATTGTGTCATTTCACAAGCAGCGAATATCATGAGTAAAGTCCAAAATATGAGTCTTCATGCGAGTATTTGGCAATTTCTTCCCTCCACGCCCCTCTGCACCGTGTCCAACCCCATATATCTCACGATGTAAACGTTATTTATTAAGTACTGTGTGGCGATGAAGCAAATTAGTGGTTTTGTCACTCCTCCATTAGTAGAGGCAGAAAACCTGTAGAGACTAAACTTTTGCTCATTAATCTGTTCTTTGTTACCTCCCCTGTTCTCACAAAACCCTCGAACCAGAAGCTAGCTCCCCGGTAATGCCTCTGCGTTGTCTGCTCCACGGAGGGTGTGTTTGAGATGCAAATGGAAAGGGCTGGCTCTTTAAACACACAAAACCCATCTATACATCGAGTGAAGATGAGCCCATTCTAAGCCACACGCTATTATTTTTCTTGCTTTGAGTGTCATTACCGCAGGCTTCCGCCTCCCTCTCATTTGTCATCCTCCTCAAATAAATAGCTCCCATGGGAGACGGAAGCGGTGCTGCACCTTTTCGGCCCCCTCTAAGCAGCCCGGCTTATTTTGACAGATTGCTCCATTAAAGCAAGTCTATTTACTTAAAAACAGACTGCCAGCCTTCCTTGCATAAACGCCAGCGAGAGAGGGACAGAGCTGTCCCTTGTTCTCAGCCCAGCTATTCTCCACATTGTTTCAGGCTTTTTGTATTTTGGACGGGAGGATGGAGGCTGGGAGCAGTAGCCCTTTCTGGCGCTGCCCTGGGTGTTGCCTCGTCCCTGCTCCACAGCAGGGACCAATGTTATTTTTTGGCAAGAATGCAAAGCAAACGGAGATGCGGAAGGAAAAGTTTGTCAGAGCATGTTACACAGGCCCAATTCGACAACGGCCTAATAATAATTTATTTTTTTGCCCATTCGTTTTATCCTTCACAATATGCTTTAAGGCAAAGTTAGCACAATTCATTCCTTCATTCATCAAGTATTTACGGAGTGCCTATGATGTGCCAGGCACCAGACTCTGTAGTGAAGATATGGCACCAAAGAAACCAGATAAAAATCTTTCCTCTTTATGAAGCAATATTCCGTTGGGAAGAGACAGAAAAAAAAAGAAAAAGAAAAGAAAAAAAAAGCATATTAGGCGCTAACAATGTGGTTAAACATAAAGTTATAGGTTTTAACATATTACATAAATCTATTTTGAAATAACTAATGATGGCATATCATTTTACAGTTTATAATTTTTTTACATGTCAGGTTAAATCATAGGCAATTTCATAAGTTTCAACTTCCACATCATCTCATCTTATTCTGATAACTCTGGTATTATTCTTGATCCTATTTACAAACGATGAAAGAGTGGATTGTGTAAGCCCGAGATCACAGGCTCACCTCAAACTCAGGTCTCGGACAGAACAACTAGGAGAGAAAACCCAAAATCATGGATCCAGTAAGTAGCCAATTTAAAAAATAATACTGGAAAATCAAAAACTCAAGGTTATTAGTTGCTCTGTCAGTTCTTATATGGAGAGGGATTGAAGGAGTTTCATAAATTATGCTATGGTCACTTTCCCCAAATCCTTTCAGACTTTGCCTCTGAAAGTGACACGTACTCAGCAAACCCTGGGAGTGGAATGTAGTACAAGCAGTGTGGAACCAGCACACACTTTCTGGCTTACAGTGAGATGTGGTCAAAAAACCAGTGTTTAAAGTTTCCATACCCAAATCTGAGTTAAATCTGTGACTAGAGCTGGAGACTACAGTTAATGAGAGAGAACTTGGGGGTAACCTGGGTACTGCCAACTCTAGAAACAAAAAACCAAAAGCTCCCTTAGTGCAGGCAAAGATCTGCACTGAGGAGAAACTGCTGGAAGTAGAATCCAATTGAGAATAGAAATAATGATGGAAAAGGAATGAAAAGTTCTGATAAAGAGGGGAGAGGGTAACAGAAGGCACGTCTTAGAAAGCTCAAGGCCATGTAAATATTTATCTCTTCAAAAATAGGGCTTCCCTGGTGGCGCAGTGATTGAGAGTCCACCTGCCGATGCAGGGGATGCAGGTTCGTGCCCCGGTCCGGGAGGATCCCACATGCCGCGGAGCAGCTGGGCCCGTGGGCCATGGCCGCTAAGCCTGCGCGTCCGGAGCCTGTGCTCCACAACGGGAGAGGCCACAACGGTGAGAGGCCTGCATACCGCAAAAAAAAAAAAAAACAACAAAAAACAAAAAACGAAAAAAAGAAAAAAAAAAACAACGCAAGAGGGAATCCTAGTACTATGAAACT
Organism: Aethalodelphis obliquidens; assembly: GCF_003676395.1. Classification (NCBI taxonomy): domain Eukaryota; kingdom Metazoa; phylum Chordata; class Mammalia; order Artiodactyla; family Delphinidae; genus Aethalodelphis; species Aethalodelphis obliquidens. The sequence continues at coordinate 14,112,650 of NW_020837954.1, forward strand.
GGAAAAGCTATGCACTCACCCCTCCTTCCTAAAAGTATAGTAAAAGCCCTCTGTCTGAAAAATGAGCAACAGAAAAGGATTGTGAGTGAATCAATACAGTTATTCAGAAAAGGAGAATAAGAAGTAGAATAACATCCCCATTCAATGAAAGATTCTAGAAAGATATTCCCACAAAGCAGATGACAATTGTAAACTAGTATTTCAAAACAAGCTAAAAGAAATTGATAGAAATTATGAGAGAACAACAGAAATCAGAATTAGGAAGACTCAGGAGATACTGGAGAAAGGGACATTTAAATGCAAAACAACAGAATTCACAAAAGAAGTAAAAATAAAAGAAAAAGAATTTTAGAAATGAAGAAACAAAGAAGAAAACAAAAGAAAATAAACGCAATGGATATTGCCTTAGAGAAATAGAAGAGGGGAAAAGGAAAACTTAAAAATCAAGTAGAACTGAAGAAACAGAATTTGAGAGTAAGTGATAGAAGGATTAGCAAAGAAGATCCAGTATACATATGGCAGGAATCCTCAAAGAAGAAAACCAAATAACTGCAGTACAACAAATGTTAAAGTTTATAATTCAAGAAAACTTTCCTGAAATCAAAGATGATTTCAAGCCTCAGATTAAAAGAGAAAACTTGGGAAAACTGACCCCCAAACGGCCAACCTTGATACATAGTCTAGTAAACATATGGGACTTGAAAGAGGTAAAAGGAAAAAATCTTCAGGGTATCCAGGTTAAAAGACAATTCATGTGTTAGGTAAAGAAAATCAATTTTTATCAGACCATTCGAGAGCAATGTGTTATGCCAGAAAACAATGGAATAACATAATTAGGATACTCAAGGAAGGAAAATGTAAGCTAGGGAGTTCATATCCAGCCAAACAAAATACAGCGTTCAGACCCGCTGTCATGACCATGCCGAAACTCAGGAAGCATTGGTTCCGTGAGTTCTTCCCGAGGAATCTACTAGAGAATGTACCTTAGACAACCACAATAACCAAAGAGGCATTGATATAAGGGTATTGGATGTTACTGGAGGATATGCTCCACTAAAATGAGGAAAAAACAAAACAAAACCCCAAACACAGGAATCCAGGAAGCAGGATCCAACACCAAAATGTGAAACAGAATCATCTGACAAATTCTCCTTTGTGGAAAACTGTCTTTGGAAGGGACATTTTATAGAGGTGCTGGGGTGTGTGCAAAATTTTGTCAGATGGTCAAAGTAAACTAAGCAACTAAAAAAATAAGACAGTTATTTCAGAATAAACAGAAGGTTGTATAAGAAGCTAAATATAATCACAGTATATTATTGTCCTTAACATAGTATGTTCCTTGAATAATATTTACATAGTCATAATAATAGAAATAGTGACTATGTTACCAACACTTTTGAGTTGGGGCCCCAACAAGGGTCCTTCTGCCTGGTGTCACTGGAGCCGACAGAACGAGACCAAGTTTGGTTCAGAACCAAAGGAAAACTTCATTCTTTGATTAGAAAATGGAGGGTCCTGAGCTCAGGCTCTAGAGCACATGCTCTACCCATAGGCTGGGGGCAGGGCTGCTTTACTGGGTTCTCCTCAGCGTGGGGCGGGGGATGGCGGCCGCGGAGCGCTTCCGGGTTCAGGGCGGGCGTGCTCCTCAGGCTTCAGATCACCGCGCAGGTGCTGCGTCTCTGCGCACGGCCCGCTGCCGCTTCAGATCACTGCGCAGGTGCAGCGTCTCTGCGCACGGCCCGCTGCCGCCATCTGGAACTGAGTGTGGAGCGCCGGGATTCTGCGCACCGTCAGTCCGCAGGGCTGAAGTCTCAGTTGCGGCTGTTTGGACTAGGAACTCTGGTCTGAAGGGCTGGGTGCGAGGCTTCTTTGCGAGGCCCCCAGTGAACAAGTGAAACTAGAGGAAGCGCAAAGGAAAAGAAGAAGGTTAGACTTTGTTTTATTACCCAGATTCTATTTTTAGTTCCCAGGAATTGCTAATGGTCTTTGCTGGTGACAAATATAGACATGATCCAAAAAACAAGAAAAATGGTATTTGGAGAATAATGAAGGGAAGAGATGGTGTGATTGAATTAATTCCTGATCCACCGGAGTAAAAAGCCAGTAGCTACTGGATCAAGTAGTGGGATTATATTATACATATTATTTGGAAATATGGAGGCAAATTGAAGAAGAAACAGAAAGGATTCAAAGACGTTGCTTCCAAGGAAAAGGATGAGGAGGATAAGTGGGATGAGAGGTTTATTTCAGTTATAAGCCTTTCAGGCCTATTTACATTTTAACCAGTTTGCGTGTAATCTTTAACAGATTAAAAACAAAAACAAAACCCCCCACAGCTGCCACGGAGCCCCCGCTTGCAGACCGAACAACTTCCCAACCACACGCCCTGTTGGGCCTCACCCAGCAGAGTGAGCAGCCGGCTCTCTGTGGGCTCTGCCTCCCTCTGACTCCCAACCCGTTGCCTAAAGGATAGGGATCCTTTCAGTTTTCTCAGAACCAGAAGCCCGGGTCGCAGGATGTGAAGGTTGGAAACGCGCATTCGACATCACCCTTTGCACTTTTTCCTCATTTCCTGCGGAGGAAGTCAAGGCTGATGGGGCGTGAGAGCTGGCCCAAAGGCACTGCTCCGTTTCCGTGTCTGAACTGGATCTTAGGTCTCCAGATCTCATGAGGGTGTGCTTTCCACTGCTGCAAAGTGTCCCCTCCTGCGAGTTTATTCTGGCCTATGTGAGCATCTCCCTCCATGCTGCTGATTTTCTTGGTGTCTTGCTTTTCCAGCTGCCCTCTTACCCAGGTACTGTTCTGAGCTTTATTATAATTACCCTCAGGGGTGTTTGGCCTGTTGGGGTGGGGTGGGTGGGTGGGTGGGAGGAGTCCTGTGCAATTTACCCTGAACTCTGCTGCCCCCTGCTGGCGACGGCTGATGTTTACTTTTCACCCTTTAGATCTGGGTCCCGCCAGCCTCTTAATGAAATGTGTTACCTTTAGCACTTAGGCCTCTATCTCTAAGTGAAGAAAATCCTTTCCTTCAGGGCACTGATGTGCCCTCTGACCTGTGCCAATCTGTGTTGACCAGTCCAGTTTGTTCTAGGCCCTTCCTTGCTTCTTAAACTGTGATCTTTGAACTAACATTACCTCCTAGACATTACCTAGGAGCTTGTTAGAAATGCAGAATCTTGGGCCTCACTCCACATTTACTGAATAAGAATCTGCAGTTTAACTAGATCCCTAAGTGATTTGTGTGCACACGAAATTTGGAGAAGCACTAGATCAAACTCAGCTACACTTCAGGAAAGAATTGAGATCAATCTTACCTACTTGGTAATTATCTCTGATCACTCTAATACCTGTTCCAGTCCTGTTACCTGGTAATAATCAATTCTTGCCCAGATACTTTTTTCTGCTCCATTTATGCCAGAACAACTGCCTATAATAACAGAGAACAGAAAGTAGCATAATTGGAATTCTAAATTTTAAAATTCACTGAATTAAAATTAATCCATTAAATCAAATGGTGAAAAGGCATAACACATGAATTGTGCTACAGTATCTTAATCGTTCTGCGTATTTTCCTCTTTCCTCCCACAGTTATTAATAGAAATGGCATATTTTAGCTTTGAAGATAGACTAAAATTATTCTATAAGTTCTTAAAAGACCTATTTTGTTTATAATTTATAAAATCTCTGTGTATAACTGAATGGGTACTTAGGAAGCATTAATCTGGGGGGGGGTTCAGAATTCCAGAAAAAGAACATGTTATTAACTGAAGTCTCTCCCATGTTCTCCTGCACAACGTCATTTATTCTAAGGCATTCAGTCAGCAAACGTTTACCAAGCACCCGCTATGAGTGTTAGATGCTGAGAATTAATGGCAGATATGGTTCCTATTTTCACTGATCTTCCAGTCTAAGTCAAAAGACAGCCATTAAACAAATTGTGGTTTAATAAAACTGTGTCAAGTGCTAAAAGAGAAAGTGTAGGGTGATGGAAGATCGGTTGACTTCCATGAAATAAATGACACTTAAAGGATACTGGAATTGGTGAGGAATGGGGGAAAGAGCATTTTAGACAGAGACGAGCAGGAACAGCGTGGCAACACCAAGAAGGTGACTGTGGCTGCAGCATAAGAACGGAGAGGGAGGGCTTCCCTGGTGGCGCAGTGGTTGAGAGTCCGCCTGCCGATGCAGGGGACACGGGTTCGTGCCCCGGTCCGGGAAGATCCCACATGCCGCAGAGCAGCTGGGCCCGTGAGCCATGACTGCTGAGCCTGCGTGTCCGGAGCCTGTGCTCCGCAACGGGAGAGGCCACAACAGTGAGAGGCCCGCGTACCGCAAAAAAAAAAAAAAAAAAAAGAATGGAGAGGGAGAGTCTCCCGAGAGGAGACCTGCGAGGTATGTCGAGGCCCAATCTGCAGGGTTTAAAAGCTCCTGGAACTTCGTTGGTGACTTATCGTTAGAACAATGGGAGACACTGGAGAGTTAAACTCAGGGGAATGACATCATATGATCTTTTTGTTCTCACCAACGTGCTGTTGTTTATACAGACTGAAGCTGACCCTGAATCTCTGGGCCGTGGCACCACTGCGGGGAGGACCAGTCTTTGGGTTGAGCGTAGGCTCTGTGCCCTTGGGATGGCTCAGCACTCTCTCACTCTTTCCTTCTCCGCATCTCAGTTTGGCGACTCTCTCAGGGAGTACACTGCTCAGGCCCAAGTTCTAGGACAGATATATCGCACTGCACCCAGTGAGATGGGAGGACACCCACGTCTCCCCCGTCCTCGCTCTCCCTCAGCACAGGCCTACAGGCTGTGCCTACCCATCTTCTGTCAATCCCCTGAAATAGGTCCTTGCCTCTTCTCTCCTAGCTAGCCGCCTGCTCCAAAGCTTCAGTGAAGGATTCGATGTAGTCTCCCTGAAGGTTTTTTCCCATGATGTGTTCTGACTCCATATGAAATGATGCTTATTCTTTGAAAATAAGCCCCTGGTGTGTAAACGTTAAGGATATCTTTCTTTAGACTTAGAACAGACACTGATGTCAGTTCATCCCTGGATAGAATTACTGGAAAGGGAAGTTCAAAGGGAGAGCTCTGATTTGACAAGAAGAATCTCAGAAGTATGACGTTGCTCAACAAAGTTTTACTTCAGGAGGAAGTACTCATACTATTCTAGAAGGAGCACGTGGATTATTTAGAAACTCTGAAAACTGACTAGTAGGCCTTTCTGATGCTATAGCTTTCAGCAGCGTAGAAGAAAGATAATGTTGACCTATTAGTAGAAATGGAATTGCTTTTTTTTTTTTTTTTGCGGTACGCGGACCTCTCACTGTTGTGGCCTCTCCCGTTGCGGAGCACAGGCTCAGCGGCCATGGCTCATGGGCCCAGCCGCTCTGCGGCATGTGGGATCTTCCCGGACCGGGGCACAAACCCATGTCCCCTGCACTGGCAGGCGGACTCTCAACCACTGCGCCACCAGTGAAGACATGGAATTGCTTTTAAAATAACTATGTGGAGGTTGTGAGGAAGAGGAGTGAAAATGAAGTTGGTACGAGTCAGAAAGATTTTACTCTGCAACGAAGTTTTGTTTTCTTTGGTTCTGTATTCTGTTATTGAAAAATTATTGATTTATTGAAATTCATTGTTTAAGATTTCTTAACAGAACTATTTATTTTATGTGACTAACACTGCTCTGCAGTACTTACTGTCTGTCTTTGTCATAAGCTCCGTGGGCAGCCAGGCCTGGGCTCCGGCGGGCCATATTGACTGATCACTTGAGCTCATGGCTGGGGGTAGCAGATGTGGTCTTCAGAAGTGTCCCCAGGAGCCTGGGAGAACAAGTCTCAGTACAAAAACCAAAGTGGGTATGTGGTTCTGAAGAGAAGTTTCTCCAAACTCACGTAAACGTGAGTCCTATAGCACTACCCTGACCACACCAGCACCTATTGCTTTGGGCTGAAGCCAAGAATCCGATTTTGCAATGTTAGTGTGCTACCAGTATTCCAAAAGAGGCTGTAAGATCCTCAGACCTGGCTGATTGTACACTGATTTATACATTTCTATTTGTGCCAACATAAGCACAGGCCATATAACACACTGAGGGATTCTGTAGTGAAATCATACAATGACAGGTTGTAGCACCAAGAATTCTGAGCATCCAGTGAGTGTCCAGGCTCTTCTAGAACTTTGTACGAACCCTCAGTAGAGCAGGTAGAGTTTGGGAAGGATTTCTCCCTCAGCTGAAGCCTATTCAAGTCACTTTCTAGAAAAAAAAATGCTGCTTCCAGGGAGCTGTCATTTCTCTCTATTTCCTTTTCACCCACCAATCTTCCTTGAACAAGACGAGCAAATGTGGGAGCAAGAGTGCAGAACCACGTCCTGAGGATCAGCGTTTAGCAGGTGAAGTTCTAGAAGGGAGACCAGTGTTTGGGTGCCATCAAAATCCGTAAGGGCATTTCTAGTGGAACAGAAACGTTTTCCCTGAAGGCAGATGTCTAAGGGCTCTCACACTTTCACTTCCTGGAAAAGGTAACAAATACAGTAAAATATGTGATTTTCCTTAGATGTTCCGGATGAATTTCCCGTGAGATTTCTCTTTGTGCCTTTTTTTGGTGTGTTTTGCTGTTTTGTGTTCTGTGTTCAAGAAAAAAACCTGTGTTTTCGTTATAACTGGTGGCAAAAGTCAACCAGGCTGGAGGTCTTTGCCTTTGCTCCAGCTGTCTCTTCTATACTGCAAGGTACTTATTGTGGGGGGCAGAGGTTTTTGCAGAATGAGTAAAACTGGGTGAGCTTAAAAAGAAAACCAGGGACAAAGAAAGTGGCTATATCGAGTGAGTTTAAAATGTCCTATTTTCTGCAGCAGTGCGTATAACAGACCAACCTCTGAGAGCCATGTTCACAGCCTCGTTAAATGCCCAGAGCTGGAAAAAAAATCTGCAGACTTTATTGGCCTATTTCTCACTCCATCCTTGCTTTGGTTGGGCTTAGGAACTTAGACGGTCCTGGTGAAGGAGGAAAGAAAGGGAAGTGAGAGAGGCAGAATCATATTTAGAATGACAGCATTAAATTTGAAGAGACTAAGTAAACTTAAGTGGAAATAAAAGCTCAAGAACTAAAATAACATCAGTCTCAGTACATAATCTATGAAATTTATATCTGCTTAGTCACTAAACAGAGTACAGAGTAGCATCTGCACCACAGATGTCCTCAGAGCACTTGTATGTGTGGGACTCAAAAACCATCCTGAGGAATTTCCCAAAACAAAATCATCTCCAATGGTAACTAATATTTACCTTCAGAAAAGTGAAGACTAGCAGGTCCTCCTCAGCTGTTCTTTTGCTAAAAAAAAAAAAGTTCTTCATCTGGCATTGCCAGTTTTGTAATTCCTAAATCTGATATTTGTTAACTGCATATGGCATGCCTGGTACTGTGTAACTCTGGGGTGCTTCTATAAATATAAGTGTGATACAGTCCCACCCAAGAAGAGTTTACATTCTAGTCAAAGAAATTAGCTACATACATATTGGGTAACATTAAGGGATAGGACTGGATCTGATGAAGTTTCATTGTGGTACAACTGAATACTAACATTTATTAATCACCTACTACGTACCAGCTTCTGTACGAATTCCTCTATGTCTATTAACTTTTTTATCCTGGCAACAATCCTCCGGGGTAGGAGCAATTAGTATCTCCATTTTCAGAAGAGGAAATGGAGACACAGAAGTTTAACACCATCACCAGACTGTATATGGCTGAACTAACAATCAAAACTGGCAGTCTGGTTCCTGTGCTTCAGCTCTGACCTCTGAGATTTCCTGCATCCTAGAGTGAGAAGGAAGGAGAACAAGGGCCAACATCATCTGGGTAGTTTCTTGGAAAAGGCATGGTTTGAGCTGGGTCCAGAAATACCAGTAGGCCTGTGTGAATTGCTAGAAGCAGAGGCTGGAAGGGCTTTCCAGTTAGGGGAACAGCATGAACATGGGTGGGCTCCAGGCAGAGTGGGTGGAGGGGCAATAAGGAGTCCTGCCCACTTGGAGGCCAATGTGTTCCAGTGGAAAAAGAAGGGGCTCCAGGGTTATACCCAGTTAGTTCAAGTTCTAGCTCAGTCACTTACTTGCTTGATCAACTTCTCTGAGGCTCAGTTTCTTCATCTGTCTATTGGGAGGAAATCAATACTCTTGTCACAGCGTTGTTAGTAATAGAGATATTATACACATAGTCACATTATAGGTACACAATAAAAGAAAGCTGTTATATTACTGTAAAATCTGTGTTAGGAGAAATGGGAACTCATACAAGATAGGGAGATGGGGCCAGATTGTGGAAAGCTTTTAGGTTAGTGTTTTTCAAACAGGGTTAGGACCCATTAATGGACAGTGATTAGTTATAGTGGGCAGCAACGAGTTTGTTTTATTTATTTTTGGGTGAAATAGAGCTGGAATTGAAATTTCAGAGTGCATCTAGGGTAATAAATTATTGTTTCATGATTCTCTTGATTCAGTTTATGTGTATTTTTGTGTATTTTATGTATGTGTGTGCAGGGTCACGATATAAAAATTATTTTGTACTGTGGGTTGAGGTAAGAAAAAGGTTTAAAAGCCACTGCTGTAGGTGGTGCCTTCCTCTACTAATTCCAGATTTCCTGGTAGATAATAACTTGCCAACAAGACCCAGAGCAATTTTGAAATGCTTGACCGTGTAGTAAGTGTAGATTGTAAACCACGGCAGAGTGAGAGTATGTGGAGAGTTTATCTTGGCTTTATCCTGTGAGGCTGTAGAGGCACAAAACTGTGGCCAAACAACATGAGGAAAGAGGAGTTCCTTTGTAAGAGTCACACGTTACTGCTTTTGACCTCAAGAAGCCATGTGGTGAAACTTGTTCCGAACCTGGCTAACAACTTTTACAAGTCTTCTGGAAAATTTGTGTCAGTTGAAAACTTTCTAAAGAAAAAAAACATGTGGGAAATAATCATTCTTATAGAAGTACTATTTTCAAATTTGCTAAATAAAAAACATTTTCCCCAAAAGTCTCTTTTCCCCACCAGCAGTACCTTCTAATATAGCCACTTGATAGGTTGGTTCTGTAGAGTTTCCTCACTCTGAGGAGGCAACAGCTGGTTCTTCCTAAATTGTTGTCAATGGCAACCATAAAGGAAAAAAGAAAAGGTAAAGGGTGGAAAGTTGGAGGTGGGGGGGGAATGTAAAAGATGTTTAATAATTACAGTTAACAATGTCAACCTAAAAAGAATCCTGTCCTGAATATTTTCGTAAGTGAGATTGCTCTCTGCTTTCTACTACACAGGATATCTTTCTGTCCCCTCAGCCTCCAGAGTGCCCCAACCCTTCTTTCTCCTTCCACATGGAAGCAGTTTGCCACAGTTCACATCTGACCTCTCTAAGGGCTGCAGTGACTTTGACCCAGCTTCTTACTGGTGCATCTCTGAAGTTGTAGTTCTGTTCTGAAAGGAGAAATTATTCTTGTCTTCTAATTATTCTTGCACTCCAGGAAGTCACTCTGGTATCTCCCTTCTAGTTTCATACTCTTACCTTGCTGCTCTGCTTGTCCATCAAAAACCAATCCCTTTTCCTCCTGCACAGTGATTTGAGACATTGCCCCCTGTACCCTGTGTCTTTATATCATAATGTATTTTCTTTCCTAGTCTCTCTAGTAATTATTTTGACCTTAGATTTTTCTGAAAGACTGTGAATTCCTATATCTCCCAAGCCCGGCTTCCACCTACCTAACTGATCCTATTCTCCTTTTGCTTAAGGCCAGGAAATTGTCTCTTCACAATTTGTCTCTTGACAGTCTTTTTTTTTTTTTCCATTAAAATCTACATAAAGCAACTCTGCTTTTAGAACAACTTCCTACTTGCTGACTGCCTAATCTCATTTCCTTTTCTTCTGAGATATTTTCCAATATGATCAATACTTTTTAATACAGCAAAAATGTAGACTGGGTTCCCAAGACCCCAGCTACACTCACTGGTGACAGAAGAGAAAGGGGCACTTAAGCACATGAGATGTTAAATTCTGTAGTGACCTGGGCCCCAGGTCACTACAGAAGTCTGAAAACATTTTCAGGTATCTACTTAGCTGTTTGACACTAGCCACTTTCTTTTAAAGTTCTTGATCATGAAATCATTTTGTGTGAGTGGTGGTATGAGGTGAAACATTCCTTGGTGAAAGGTATTTATCTTTTAACTTCTCTAAATATTGATTTGTTGCACATTCAAAATGTTTTGACTCCTTGATTTAAAGATGATAACAAAACATGTGGTTTTCTCCAATCTGTGTATTTTCATAAAAGGAATACAATCTATTGGAATAACGTACTGTAAAATGAGAAAAAAATAGAATGAAACTGTCCTCTTTCTCTTCTATTACTGTGATTTTAAACCAGGAAAATCACAAGGATTTAACACCCTTCAGAGGTATTTCTCACAGCTAGCACTGGAGTCCTTTTCTCTGGATATATATCATATCCATTGTCTCTTACTGAGTGTCCTATGGCGCCCATATCCTGCTAGGGACTCTTCATACATTCATCCCTACAACTTGAAGGTAGAGATTACTTACCAACATTTCCCTAATGTGGAGAGGCTCGGAGAGGTTACATGGCCTCTCTTGTGCCAAGAGCTAGCTAGTAAGCCAAGGAGTAGAAATGTAGCTTGGTGCCTTGGTCTACAAAGCCAGGACCTTTCCCATTATTTATGGGTGCTTACTTTACCACTTTCGTGTTTTCAGTATCTAAAGTCTGCACTGTCCAATATCGTAACCACTAGCCACAGGTGCCTACTGCGCACTTCAAATGTGGCTAGTCCAAAATGAGATGGTGTATTTCACAGACCTAGTATGTGAAGTGGATGTAATGTGTCTCATTAATAATTTTTAAAATATTGATTACATATTGGAATGCTAACAGTTCATGTACATTGGGTTAAACATAGCTTATTATTACTATTCTTAGCATATTATTAAAATTAATTTCACTTATTTCTTTTAAACCTTTTTATGAAAATTTAAAATTACATTCATAGCTTGCCTTACATTTCTGTCAGACAGGACTGATCTCAATGGAAGGTGAGAGAATTGGTAAACTTTATTGCCCTCTGTGTCTCCTAATTACAAAATTGGCTTCGTTGATTTATTACTGTGTGCCAGGCAAGTGAATGTGGCATGAGCCATTCCCCTGCACTTGCACGGGAGTGAAGTTCGTTCTCTGCTTAGGGAGTCTGAGCCTTTTAATGTTCCCTGCCAGAGGTTCATTCCCTTAGCTCAAGGTCAGTGGTATGTTGCTCACACACAGATGTTCCATTTTCTTGGCTGGCTGTGTGCCAGGCTGTCTGTCTGCTGCTGTGTTGCACTGTCTCTCAGCCACCAAAGTCAATGTTACCATGTTCCCCTGCAGATCCTTGTGAGACAGTCTGTGGGGAGCTTTTGGGCTTAAAAGGCTAAAGGCCTGTGAGTCTTTAGAAGTCGTTCCAGAAGCCCCAGGTGAGCAGTGTTGTTTGTGTAAAGATGGAAATATTTTCTATCACCCGTCAAATTGTACATGGACATCTGACCCACCCTACCACACATCCTAACATCCCATTGTCTTGACTTAAAGTTCACATCATGCATGTCGTCTCATATGTTTTGAGTAAAATTTTCAGACCCCCCAACCAAATTCTGGGTTATGACTTTCTTCAAATGATGAGTAAAGCAGAAAATAATGTGTTATTTTACTGACCAGGTCGGTGGCTACCTTTTTTAATTTAAACCAAATGAAACTCTTATCATATGTACTTAATTCATTCCATTACACATTTATTTATTCATTCATTAATATAGCATTTACTGTGCAGCAGGTACCCAAATGACACATGTTCCCTCCCCTCAAAGTGCTCTTGCAAGCCACGTGCACAGTTGGACTCAATACTTGCCTAAATGTGAATTTGTATTTGGAGGGGTGGTACCAACAGAGTGCTTTTGGAGTTTAGTGGGGAAAGGACTTTTGCTCCAGAATGACCAGGGAGAACCTTAAAAAAAGGAGATATAATTTGGGCTGAACTCTGAGAGATCAAGAGTTCAGGGAAAAAGCAAAAGGATGTTTGAGTAAAGGAGAGAGGTTGATGTCCATGTGGGCAGAAGCAGGAGCTGAGGTCAGGGATGTGGGTGGAGTCAGATTAAATTCTGACTAGACTGACAGTGCTAGACTGAGGAGTGTTTATCTCTTAACCTCCCTACTTTTCTCTGTAAACAATGTTAGGGAAGACACTAAAGTAAATAAATTTCAAGAAACATAAAGCAATGAAATAACAAAGCATAAATAACAGCTATCACACTAGGGGAAGTACCAATTAAAATAAGAAGACAAGAACAGATGACATAGCAGAGTAAAACCGCTGCTTATGAGATTCCTCGTGGTCAAAACAAAAAGGAAAGTAAGATTGATATTATAATTACTACTGTCTGTGAGGAAGAAACTTTCCCTACCACCAAATTTAAAAGACATTTTGACATGGGCTGAGTAATATCTAGAAAATTCCTCAACTACATAGATTTATTTTAATATCCCTTATAAAATCAGAGGGAACACATTCTGTAGATTGTTGCTTTTCAAAGTGCAACGTGCTCAGTCACCTGAGGAACTCCTTAAAATGTAGGTCCTGAATCAGCAAGTCTGGGGCCAGCCTGATGTCCTGCATTTGTAATAAGCTTCCACTGCTGCTGCCGCCGCTGCCATCTGCAGAGTACAATTTGGGTAGGATCAGCTACTATAAAAGCGTATTAAAGCAGAGAATCATAAAAAAAATCATGCATGTGACATTCATTTTATTATAACTAAAGGTGCAGTCGTTGAGCTGTCTTTTGATGTAGAGTCTGGGCCTTTTCTTTACTATCCAGTCTGAAGGAGGAATGATTCTAAATTTCCACATTTTTGGAAATTTCCCATTGTTTTTTTTTCTTACAGTTGTCTCATATAAATATAGTGTGACAGCAATTTTTAGCACCTAATTTACTGAGAGTACCCAAAGCAATCAACTAAGTTTTCACAGAAACAACTAATCTCTTTTCACCCACATTTTGATTACTTTATATAATATTTAACCAAATTATAAATTATAGTAACAAAATTAAATAGTATAAATACATTTGAGAAAAAACACAACTGAGTCTTAGCAAGCAAATAACTGGGGAGACAGAAACGCTCTGATTTGCTAGCTGCTAGCATTCAGCTGGCCCTGGGCTTTCCTCGGTGCATTTTCAGAGGGAATGAGGAACATCTGTTAACCAGCTAGCTGGATAAGTGGAGGTCAGCTAGTGTGACTCCAAGAGAGCAGAGGCCAAGAATTCAGCTCTCTGATAATTAGGCTGGATAGAATATACAAAGGCCTAGATGGGCAGCGTGTCCTCCAGCAATATTCCTTAAATGTTTTAGCTTGACCTGATGAGCGCCTGACAGCAGCTGATTCAACACTGCTCTCTGACAAGGCTTTGTAGGAGGCACAATCTTGGGAATCTTTTTTATTCAGAGTAGGGTTCAGTGAATGGTAGCTGCTGACTGAATGGTTCTGGAAAGCCCAGGTCATCTGCAACAAGCCAGTTCACGATGATGTTTAGTCTACAGGACTTCTGGTCTCCACCCAGTAGCGGGACTCCCTGAGGAGCCAGTCAAAGCTTCCATGCCTAACCAGTGGCACACAAGTGCCAGAATAGGACAAAATATTTTCACCTCATAAAATATGAAGAATTGGTGCCCAGCAGGTATAAAGAGCTCCTACAAGTAGGTAAGAAGAAATCAAATCCAACTGCCAAAGAGAAAAAGCGTATTTATTTATTATTTTTTTTAGCATCTTTATTGGAGTATAATTGCCTTACAATGGTGTGTTAGTTTCTGCTTTATAACAAAGTGAATCAGCTATACGTATACATATATCCCCATATCCCCTCCCTCTTGCGTCTCCCTCCCACCTTCCCTATCCCACCCCCTCTAGGTGGTCACAGAGCACCGAGCTGATCTCCCTGTGCTATGTGGCTGCTTCCCACTAGCTATCTATTTTACATTTGGTAGTGTATATATAAGTACTTGCCACTCTCTCACTTCGTCCCAGCTTACCCTTCCCCCTCCCCATGTCCTCAAGTCCATTCTCTACATCTGCGTCTTTACTCTTGTCCTGCCCCTAGGTTCATCAGAAACATTGAAAAAACATATTTAAGCAGGTAATTTACTCAACAAATTCTCAGGGAATGTAGATTAAAATGAGCTCTTGGATTAACAAAAATTTAAATGTCCTTTAATATGCAATGTTAGTGAGGGTGTGGGTCAGTGGGCACGCATACACTATTGTGATTATGTAACTCGATAAAGTCTTTTTGAAGGGTAATCTCAACAGTGTTCACTGAAAAAACATATGTTTTGAGCACCTCAGAGGTGCTAGCACTGCTCTATGGGCTGGGAATACACCAGTAAAAAAAGGAAGCCCTGTCTCATAAAGGTTACCTTTTAGTGGAGGGAGACAGTAAACAAATAAATACATGTCTTGGGATGATAAAAGCTGAGAAGAAAATAAAGCAAAGTCAGGCTCGAGAATGACAGAAGTGGGTGGGGTGCTATTTTGTATAGGACGGCCAGGGATACCCTTGGTCAAGGTGACATTTGACTATTTGCATCTCTTAGAAGAATGACATATCTATATGCATAGGCATTGAAAGAGCTTCAAGATCTATTGTTTATTGATAATAGCAAGTTGCAGAACTATATCTTGGGTATAATCCCTTTATGTTAAAAAGGGTAAATGTGTTTGTGTATGTATTTAAGTTCATACATACATACATATGGTGCCTAGATACAATACAATAAATACATGGGGGGTACACATATACACACCTCACGCTGTTAGCCCTGGTTGTCTCGGGTTAAATTTGATTGCACAGGCTGTGGTTGGAAGGAGAGGGATCCTATAGTATGCGATCTGGGTATTTTTTTTTTTTAAGTAAAAATCAAAATACTGGAAAGACACGATAATATTTGGGAAAAAGTACAGATTTAGTAGAAGATGGCAATGATAAAACATATTTAAACGTTTCTAAACTAATCATTTGGGGGTATGACCTTAAAGAAAAATGTCAGCAGCCTTAGAAAAGGAGCGAGAGAAGATAGGGAGATGGTGGCTTGGTCTCACAGAGGGACAGTTTGGAGCCACAGTTTATACTCAGGCATCCCCCAGCCACTTGTGGTGAGGCCTTGGGCCACTTAACCTTTCTAGGGATCAGTGTCCTTATCTGTAAAATGGGACAACTACTTCTCAGAGTAGTTGTGAATAATAAATGAGTTGATTCACAGACAGCGTTCAGAACACTGGCACATAGTTTAGTGCTTAATAAATGTTAGCTATTAAAAGGGTCCTCAGATCCACCAAGGTGGGGATGGCTTCACACCAGGTAGGCAACCCATCAGCAGAAGGTGGGACCCTTTGACTTGCTCTTTAGCATCTTGGCATTTCTCGGATATCTGTGAAGTTTGAAAAATATTCGTTCGGTAATTAATCAGGGTACAAAGGACTGGCTGATGTGTGGTTTAGAGGTCAGGGAACAAGTGTGGGACACAACAGAGTCCGATACAATGGAGCTCAGAGCGGACTCCACCACTTAATAGCTTTCACCTTTGTCAGCTGAAAAATAAACAGGTCTCCAGACTCCCACTGGGGTGCTATTTGCACTTATGGCCAGTGGGAAAACAATGGGCAGGCTCTCTTTGCTTTGTTGACATTCGCCTTAATAAGCTATACTATTGGTCCTCAGAAAATCAAGGGGTTTAGTTGGCTTTCCAGATTTCTAGGAAATGTAAGTTTGCACACCTGCAAGTGAGTAATTAACTTTAAAATAAATTACTAGACATTTAAAAGTTTCCAGAAAGCAAGTTGTAAACTCTGCCCATTGTACTCCTTTGATTACAAATGGCAGGAGTGGGTGACACATTTAATTTTGCTGAGGGCAAATGGTAAGGGACCCTGCCTGAACTTCTTCTGTTGAGGAAGGAGAAAACCAGAATTCCCCAATATCCCACTGGACACCCCGTTTCTCATTGCTTCCCCAATACAACCTCTCCCTTTATCTTCCAGAATAATGTTGCCAAGTAAGCTGAGGTATAGAATGACCCTGCCAGGGTCACTGTGCATTAAGAGCTTTGGGACAAAGCCAGGCACATTTACAGGACACTTAGTCAATCAGCCCAAGTTCTGACCTACCAGATCCCCTCGTGGAGCACAAAAGTGGCCACACACTCTTTGTCAAGGCAACCTCAGCAGGCTCTCTCTCCCCCTTTAACCCTTCTTCTGTCTTCTATTTCCTTCTCTTCTTTTCAGCCAGTTCTCCTCTACTCCCTGTTCTGTGTATTTGCTATGTTATTTCTCATCTTGTTACCCATGGGGCACGCTTGCCAACATTCCATCCAATTTTACATTAATTTTAATATCCTTATGTGTGCTCAAAATAGACATAGGCTACAGTTGTCTCAGATGAAAAAAGTTGTCACTTACCAAGCTAGAGCAGGCTTAGTCAGCTTGCCACATCCCCATCTTTTTAAATGCTTCACAGTGTCTTTGAGAAATAACATCTTTGGGGAATGAGCTATAATTTATTGGGAGAAATTAGCTTTAGTAAATACTTAAGTACTCTCATGATGAGGGAACCAAGCAAGATTTGTCTCTGTCCCTGAGTGTTTAAGAATTTAAGCATAAAAGCAGTAGCATTGTTCCTGGTGGATGGCAGCCCCAGAGGTAAAATGCTTCTGATTCAGGGGATTTTCTTTGGAGGTTTCTTGGCTAATGACTGTTGTGACGAATGCGTATGTATTCTGTTCTTGAGACTTAAATTTGTACGTGGGGCATAGTGGTCAGGTTATTGAAGAGGGAGCAAAAAAGCGGTGGCTTTATGAAACTCATTTATTCTCTTTATCAGGATTGCTTCCTTGTTTGTTAACTCAAAATATTAGTGAGGATTTAGGGAAATAATCTTGCTCTCTAATTAGATGAAATGGGAGGCTGCTTGCTACAGCCATAAATGATCTTTTGAGGTGTTACTAATCCAGCTACATCTCAGATGCCCAATTTGTGCAGCCTGTTGATGATACTATTCTACTGAAGAACGGGTGGGGAGATTGGGGATGATTAAGAAAATTGGTTTTGCTTAAAACCTAATGATAACACTTGAGGGTAAGGTAAAAAACAATAGCGACTTCTAAAGTCAAGATGGGTTGTCCAGCAGTGACTTATTACTCAGCTACCTCCCACGATTCAGATTTTTAAGTGCTTGGCTACGTGAGTAAGAAATGAATTACTAATTAATGCTGTTAAGGCTGATGTTCTTGTCTAGCATTTAGACTGACTTGTTGGTGTCTGCTCCGTCCTGGGGCCCTGCAGGGTGCCTGGTGTGCTCTCTTCACGGGGCTCCCAGATTGTCTCTCTCTGGGGAACAGTGGTAGGAAAGAGGCAAAACAATCTCCATGTGATGTCTCCACCTCTCTGGCATCAATAATCCAAGCTACAGGGTCTTGTTATTCTTTATCTCCATCCACGCTGTGCCTAAATTGTTTTCTTAGCCTTTGCTCAAAGAAATTGGCCATCCAATAAGTGTTGTGAAGGAAATGAGGATATATATCATTAAATCTGTTTCTTTGCTTTGTATAATGTCCCCAGCATTTATTTTCCTATAGAGATGCTGGCTTTCTAAGGAGGGGTCATTCTCTATTATCAGGGCAATTGAAAGGAACTGAAAAATGCAAAAGTGATTTGTACCTATATAGAAGATAATAAAGATCAGAAAATGCAAGGATGCTGCACAGACCGAAGACGCTACACTTTCCTCTGATAGATCAGGCGCACTCACTCAGGGCAGCTGATGAAAGAATATGAGTGGACACTTTGGGGTCCACTTAATCAGAGCTCGGTCTAGTGGGTCAATTTTAGGGCAGCCACAGATCTAAAGGGGCTCTACCAAGGACGTGTATGCCGGAGAAGCCTCGGGCCTTCTGAGAGTGGAACTGACAGCAGTTTTAGGAGCAGACGTGTAATAACCAGGCCTCCATCCTTAAAATCAATTCTGAAGCCTCCAGGTTTCTACCTGGCAACTCCAAAATACTGAACTCTTATCAATGCCGTTATGATACTTTATGTGTGCCTCCATGCTTTTAAAAAATGTTTCTCAAAAGAGTGGTGGTTGTAATACAGTTTATTTTATTTTATTTTATTTTCTCTCACGGTACGCGGGCCTCTCACTGTTGTAGCCTCTCCCGTTGCGGAGCACAGGCTCCGGACGCTTAGGCTCAGCGGCCATGGCTCACGGGCCCAGCCGCTCCGTGGTATGTGGGATCTTCCCGGACCGGGGCATGAACCTGCGTCCCCTGCATTGGCAGGCGGACTCTCAACCACTGCGCCACCAGGGAAGCCCTGTAATAAA
Source organism: Aethalodelphis obliquidens (assembly GCF_003676395.1). Lineage (NCBI taxonomy): Eukaryota > Metazoa > Chordata > Mammalia > Artiodactyla > Delphinidae > Aethalodelphis > Aethalodelphis obliquidens. The sequence goes on from NW_020837954.1 coordinate 14,131,089, forward strand.
GTTTATTTTAAAATAAAAGTGTTGGCCATAACTGCTGGATAATAGAAAAACTTGACCTGCATTCTGAGGAGGACCATGAGTAATCTTTAAACTTATGTAAAAAGGGCTGCTTAGACGTTAACTGCCCAAATAGTGGCATCACAGCTCAGAGAGGACAAAAACAGGGCTTAAGAAGACATGTCTTGCAGATTGGATCTTGTTTGAAGGAACTAAATGTCAAAGGTAACATGATTTTGCACCTGCTGAATAATGAGGAAGATCCATTTCCAGAATATATTAAGTTAAAAAAAAGCAAAGTGCTAAAATTGTATATAATATGCTACCTTTTGTGTGTCACCAGGGCAGAAAATTAGAATATACATTTGATTTGCTTGTATTTGCACAAAGAAACCCTGGAAGGATAAATGAGAAACTAGTAAAAGTGGACAGATGGTGTGTGTGGGAATGGGGTAGGAGCATGACTTCTCGGGACACACCTTTATAGTACTTTGATTTTTTTTTTTTTGTATTTTAAAAATTCTTTTCCGTTGTGGTTTATAACAGGATATTGAATAAAGTTCCTTGTGCTATACAGTAGGACCTTGTTGTTCATCCATTCTATATATAATAGTTTGCATTTGCTAATCCCAAACTTTGATTTTTAAACTCTGTAAATGTATTCCTTATTCAAGAAGAATAAGTTAAAAGACAAACAACATGATTAGATGTTTTTCTGGAAAACTTAAACCCAAATGAAGCGTTGCTGGGAGAATGTAAAGCATGACATTTGAACATAAGCACAGCACTGTGAAGTAGTAGAAAGGTCAGTGGTCTGAGAAACAGGGGACATGGGTTCAGGTCTCAGTCTTAGTTTTGCCACAGATTACTTTGACATCATTTAACACTGGATTGGCAAATGGGCTTAACGTATGATGCCAATCATGTTCATAATTAAATATGAAGAGGCTGCCTGGAGTATTCTTTTGGGAAAGATTTGGAGGCCAGTCCAAAAGATTTCTTTAATTGATTAGTGTTCTCTGCCATGGTACAGGAGAGGAAGGGAAAGTGACAGCATGCATGCCTTCATTTGTCCTTCCTGTGATTCTTTTTCCTCACCTGTAAATTTAGGGACTTAGACTAGAAGATATTTAGTCTCCTTGTAGTTCTAAAATGTTAATAATATGTAAGGTATATTCCAAAAACAAAAAACAAAGAAGAAGGGCAGGAGGGGAGCTGCCACAGAGGACAGAGTACGGTCAGTAGTTAGAGGTGGGAAAGATTGCCTAAAGTAGAATGTAGGAAGAGCGAAGTTTTAGAGACGTGCCATCCAACCGTGGGGGAACAAGCTTCTGGGACCCAGGCTGAAATTGTCTAGCATTTCCAGCTCCTTAGTTATTCATTTGGAAGGTAGTTAGGACAGTGATGCAACACTTTCTCCGAGAATTTGCTAGAGGAGATTCTTGGAATATGACAGGCTTGACAGCCCCCATTCCCATTTCCTTCTGGAACATTATAACAACTAAAGGAGGAAACTTGGGAGAACCCCTGGGCTGCTAGTCCCCTGTGCTGCTGTGAGGAGTTGAGAGACACAGAAACGGAGAGGGCTAGTCTCTCCTCAAGGCCTACGGTGAAATGGCAGATTTTTGTGGCTTCTTCAGGGCCCAGCAAGTGGAAGCCTCTGGATCCTCTTGAAAAGGAGCTGGCCTGTCTACTTGCTGTGTGTGGTTCCCAATGAACTGCCTGATCCCACTGTCTCCTTAAGTTTGAGAGCCACGGTTCTAAGTCTAGGGCCAGAAACCAGAGCAGCAAACCAAGTATGCAAGAGGAAGGGGACTGGCTACCCATGATCTTCATTAAGACAACAGGTAGAGATCCCTTAATGCCTGAGAGGGCTTCCTGGTGTTGTGGAAAACTTCATAGTCCTGGAGATGAGACATTTCGATGTTCTTGATGCCAGTAATCTGCAGAGAGGCAAAAGACACCTGGAGAGCTGACCCAGAGCCCGTTTAAGATGGCGATTTTCTTCTCCTCTCTGCTACCTGGACCCTCCTTTGCTCTGGAATTGCTGACAAAGCAGGCTGGACTCAGATATGCCAGCCTCAGGCTCCTGGCTCCTGTGGGTCAAGTGGGGACCCTCCTCTCCCAGCATCCCAGCCTGACAAAAGCTTCTAGGTTACACTGCCCAATGCAGTAGCCACTGGCCACATGTGACCATTTAAATTTAAGATAACTAAAATTAAATGAAATACAAATTCCAGTCCCTCAGTTGTACTAACCACATTTCAAGTGCCCAAAAGCCTTTTGTGGCTAGGAGTTACTGAATTGGGTAGCGCAGATATAGAACATGTTCCTCATCACAGAATGTCCTATTGGATGGTGCAGAGTGTGTGTCTGGAGGCCACTATGAACAGAGGGATCTACAACAATAAATAATAATAAAGAGTAAACCTAAAATCAACAAACAGGGTTAAGGTATGTATATTTTCCTTCACGTAAGATGTGAATGGGCTAAATTCATGAATTGAAAGACAGAGAAGTTCAGATTCGGTTTAAAAATATGCTATACGTTGTTTAAAGAAATTCATGCACTGCAAAGTGGCCAAGAAAAGTTGGAAAGTTCTTGTACACAAGTGTTTTCTTGTGGTTTAGACTTTATGTAGCTGTTTGTTATCTAATTTTACAAGCGATGTTGCCCAAGCTGTGGTTTTACAGGAGAATGCAAATCGGGCTTGGGGTGTTCATACTAAAATAAATGAACAAACTTGTGGACAGAGTCATCACTATCTGTGATTCTCGCTAGAAATATTATTCTGCTAGAGGCGGGGGAAGCAGGAGAAATGAAGGGAGAATCAGTCCCTGTAGGATTTATCTTGTCACAGGGGCAGGCTTCCAACGAGCTGGAAAGAACCCTGTGTTGGGGTGGCTGGTAGGCATCCTCCTGGGAGCACTTATCCTGCCTGCTGTTCTGTTTACAACGCACCAAGGAGCCTGTCCTGGCAGGGCCGTTAGCATGCAGGGCCACCTTGGGAAACATCAGGTCCCTCCATCCATACTAGCTGCCCCCTGCCTCTGGGGGCTGGAAAAGTCAGGTGGGGCCTTTATACCCTGATCACTCTCATCGAATCCCTCCAGATTCCACAATAATATTTCTATTTGCATTTCCAGCCAACGTTCATGTCTTAGGATAGTCCCTGTATATTTGAATATCCGTCTCTTCCTCCAATGTTTCATAAGTTCTTGGGAGATTACAATATAAACAAGAATAGGAATTGAAAACTTTTGAAGTCTGTTTTAGCCATTATATAATATAAATCTAGCTGAGTCAAGCTAAGAGACTTGAGTAAACCTGATGTGCCTAAGAATATTTTCTTAGGATGCATATGTAGAGGAAAAACAAACACTTGATGTTGGAAACAAAGGTTACTTGTTTTTTGCCAGCCTTTTTCCTTGTACATAATTCTGTGATGACACATAACAGATATTCAATACATGGCATTAGATTAATGTCATTTAGGAAAATAAATTATATACACAAACTTGTATCCTAATAGAAACATAATTCAAAGTCATGGTGGGAGCTAAAATGATAAAACCTGAGCTAAAAGCTGAAATGAAGTGTACCCGGTTAGAATCATATAAGCAAATTAGATTATTTGGTTTTCTTTTTTGTACTACTTGAAGATGTGAGTAGAAGGCTGTGTTGTTGACAAACGGAGGACCTGAAATGACCTAGGTGTTCTGTGCTAACTTTTACTTTTTCTTCTCTAGTCCAGCATTTATGGATTGCAGCCCGGAGTCCCAGTTGGTTAGAGTGATGACTGGTCTTCATACTAAACACAGGCAGAGAGTAAGTGAGAACTAAGTTCCTGTTCGTTGAAACAACGGAACGTTTTCTTTCTAAGCTTGCCAGTATTAGAGGGTGAGCAAGAGAATGTGTGCATTGAAAGTTATTGTAGTCATTGCGTGACTTTTTTTTTAATGGGTTGGATTTGTTCCCCCTACGTGCTCCAGAGAGTGTACCCTAGTCTGGACCATCCCCCACTCTATTTGCAGGATGTAAGCAAAAGAGAAGGTCCTTCAACATAAACCCATGACCATGGATAGGCAGATGCTGCCATGGCATTTGAACTGGAGGTGGTGCAAGAATAACTTCAGGGGGCTGAAGGCGTTTTATGACACTTTGTGATGTTACCTCCTTTTTTCAGAAAGACATCAGTAATAGAATGTAAGACTGTTCTTATAAATTTTTATGGTTTATGTGTGGTGTTAGACAAACATTTGGGGTTTGTCTTCTTGCTGTGTATACATTATAATTCCCGGGGATCTGAAGAACCTAGTATTAGATAGGTGTACATTTTTCACTCTTATACTATCCTTAGTTAAAAATACTTTAGGCTTGTCATCACCTGGCAGATGCAGGAAATACAGGCATGAAGAGTCCCACATGCCAACTGATAATTGGTGTTCTGTTGGAACTTGGTAATTCATGAAATTTGGGGCCCTTCCCAATCACCTGCCATCTCTTCTCACTGCCCTTAGTGTCTATCACAGCCCTTACACTAGTCCTGGGAAGTCTCCCTTCTGGGAGGACTCTCCAATCTTTCTTGAATCATAGAATTAGCTGTAAAATAACATATTACCATTAGGTGTCGCTCTCTAACATATAATGTACTTAGTGAAAATGAAAAATTTCAATTTATTAAAAAAAATCACTCAATTGATATTGTAGAACATTAAATCTGTAGATTTTGAAAACATTTTTTCTTGCAAGTAAGAAATTCTTTCAGATAGAATAAATGGGACATATTTAGTCAGAATTTAAGTAAATAAAATTTCAAAGTTTATTTTATTTGCTGGACAGATTGCAAAAGGAAATCTGAAACTTTTAGGCTGGAATTCAAATTTTCCCTGACTTATTTCAAACCTGCATTTCCAAAATTACATTTTATTCTATCTGTCTTTAAGTACCCCACCCGTCAGTCAAAAGGCCGCTTGCCTTTTTTTTTTTTAAATATTCATATACTTTGCCATGCTACTCCATTTGCTAGGAGTGTCCTTCCATCATCTTTTAATCTCATCTGTTCAAAACCTACATACTCTTACAGATAAGCTCAGATACTAAGTCCTCTATGAAACATTCCCTAATCTTCTCAGATGGGAGCACTTATTCCTACTTCTGTATCTCTGTGACATTTTACCGTGCTTCTTGTGCAATGTTTTGTAAACACTAGCTCAAATAATAATTATTCATGTATTGTCATGAAAGCAAGGACTGTGATATAATTACTACAAGCCTACAACAGTGCTTAGAATAAAGGTTAGAAACGGTAGTGATGTTAGTTAAGTGAATGAAGTAATAATTTAAAAATATGGAAACAGGAAGATTTTATTCTAGTTGACTTTTGAAGCATTGCCAGTTCACTGTGTACTGGAAACTGGCCAATGATCATTAAAGAGTAACAATAAATGGTAGTATATCAATGTATGAAGAAATGCATCCTACACAGTGCTGTAGGGAGGCAATCAGTCCGATTGATTTATTGGCCCTGATAATTGATGACATGAGAAAGGAAACAGCTCATCAATCCCTTAGGATCTCTAGAACTTCTGCTTTTTAGCCATGCTCTTGTGCATAAGTAAGAAGTACAGTTAGAAATACAAAATACTCTGTCTGGATTCAATTCAGAAAATGTGTTTCCTTCATCCACCATATTCACGATGAAACTGAGAGACAGGGGATGCTTGGAGGAGAGGGTGGAAATTCTATCAAGGTAAAATTTAATGAGATAGAAATTTGAGCTCACCGCTTAGCAACTCATCCTATCAGGGAGAGGTGAACATCGAACTCATCAACAACAGTTTTTTTCTATCACCGTTGGCCTTTGTGATTATTATTGGTAACCTTGTTTGCCACCCTGTCTCATTACTTGTGTGGAAGGAGGATCATTCAGTCACAGCCCATAGGTTGGTAAACTGTCCCAGCAAGCAGAGATTCTATGAATCCTGACAGCCTCAAATTCTCAGGACACCCATACTCATTGGGACTTGACCCCTAACTTCTGGTGCAGTATTGAGTGAACTGCCTATTATTTTAATTTAAAAAATTACAAGAAACCACTTATAGAAATAGAAACAGCTATATATTTTGTATGATGAAATTACACAGGACAGACTAAAATTTAATTAATTATGCATAACTTTGATATTATTTTAATCTTCTTTTATACTCCTTCATCTTAAAGATGTTCCTAAAAGTAACCTAAAAACCTTAAAAAATCCCAAACATATACAGAGATTTCTAATGTTTCATGATGACCAACTAGTTACATCGATTTACCCCCTAACCTTCCCGTTGAGATACTCGTAAAAGTACATGCAGTGGCAGAGACATAGTGTCACAGAAACACGGAGATGATTTTCTGATTTGGCAACACCTGGGGGAATTGCCTCTAACCATCATGTGAATGATCAAAAACCTTGATCTGTGCATCACCAACAATGAAGTAGTAGGAAGGGCAACTGCCCATGCCCTTTGGTGTGTTCCATTTAAGGCAACTACTGGAGTCAGGAGATTCCTTCCAAACTTGACCATGGATGTTTTCTAATGTGGCTAATGGCATTCCTCTGTCCCCAGTCAGAACCTTGAGAATATCTATAGGATGTGTATAACCATTAGTCTGGGTTTTTTTGTGTGTGTGCCTCAGTTTTGATAGAGCACCAATATGCTAGGCAGTAACAGTGAGTGTGAGATGGAGTCTCTTCAGAGGCAGGTTTGCAAGGTGTCCCACATCTCTTGGACTCCTATGAGAGGACTTTGCAAGAGGATTACTGAAGAGTTTTGTCTAAACTGGTTTGTGAGAACAGTATAAATTTCTCCCCTAGTCTGGGGATGGGTGGGGCTTTCTCTAGAAAGGGGGCTTCAGGGAGGACCACTCAGGGAGAGGACTGTGCTGCATGCCTGAGAAAGCTAAAAAGATTGTGGACTGAACTATCAGAGGTATTAATATGAATTTGTGACACATGTTTTTATATATATATATAAAGTTGACAGATATAGAAATAAATATTTTTTGCAGATAAGAATCATTGATGGGTGCTAAAATTAATGGGTGAAAGTATGATGAAAAGCAAGATATTTGCATAGCTTCAAAGTATCTCCCCAGAAGATACTTATTAGTTACAAAGTGGAAAATAGTAACTTTATAGAGGCATAATGTGGAAAACATGCCCTTAACCAACTGATCAAAGTTAACATCATCAGTGATAAGATAGGAACATTATGTACCTCCTGATATGATGCACTGGGAAGCCACAACATCATTTCTGTGTCATTATTGCTAAAAGTGCGTATTCTCAACCTAATCATTAAGAAACATCAGACAAACCCAAATTGAGGAAAATTCAACAAAAAAACTGACAGTACTCACCCCCCAAATTTTAAAGTCATGAAAGACAAAGACAGACTGAGGAACTGTCACAGATTAGGGGAGACTAAGGAAATATGACAGCTAAATGCAATGTTGGTTTCTGCAATGGAACCTAGAGCAGTAAAGGACATTAGTGGGACAATTGGTAGACTTCTAAAAAAGGTCTGTGATTAATTAATAGAATTGTATCAATATTAACTTTCTGGTTTCAATAATTGAACTAGTTAAGTGTTAATGTTAACATTAGGGGATACTGAGTGAAGAGTATACAGGAAAGCTACTATTTTTGCAATTTTTTGAAGTCTAAAATTATTTCAGTATAAAAAAAGAAAAATGTCTATAAGAGAGTGAAAAAATAAGCCACAGAGTGAGAAAAGATATTTTGCAATACATATATCTGATGATGAACTGATATCTATAATATGTAAAGAGCATCTATAAGTCAATGAGAAGACAGACAACCCAACTGAAAATAGGAAAACCCTTGACACTTGACCAAAGAGGATATTCAAATGGCCAGTAAGCAAATAAAACAGTGAAATATCACTTCACACTTATAAGAATGCATAAAATAAAAAAGAAATTGATAATACTATAAGTTAGAAAAGATTTGGAACAACAGACACTCTCATGCATTGCCTATAAAACTATTTGGCAGAATCTGCCAGAGCTGTGTATACACATAACTTACGGGTAAGCATATGTATCCCAAAAGACATACTTATATCTCCCAACTGGAAATAAGTCAAATGTGTATCAATAGGAGGTGGGGTAAAAAATTATGCTATTTTCATATAATGGAATACTACAGAAAAATGAGAATGAACATATTCTGACTATGTACAACATGAATGGATCTCAAAAACATAATCCTGAGCAAAGGAATTTAGACACAAAAGAATACATACAGTATAATTCCATTTACATAAATTTCAAAAACAGGTAAAACTAATCTGTGGTGATATAAATCAGAATAGTAATTCCCTTTGGGTAGGATTAATGATTGGAAAGGGGTACAAGGAAGGTATCTGGGGTGCTGATAATGTTTTAATTTGTCCTTTGGTTGGTCGCTATGAGGATATATCCACCAGGTAAAAATTCATCAAACTGCGCAGTGTAGATTTATAAACTTTTCTCTACACATATTATATTTAAATTTAAAAGCTTATGTTAAGCAAAGAAAAACAAAACACCAATAAAAGGGGATAACATAGGACTGTTGTCTTTTTAGTACATCATGAAGCATACTGGTTCAATATAGGTTTTACACACACACACACACACACACACACACACACACACACACACACACACACACACACACACAGTGTCTGGGAACACATAAAAAGACTTGTACAGGATCAGATTATCCAGGAATTAATGCAGCTCATGGCAGAGGATTTGACAAGAGGAGAAGGTATCTCCTGTAGTATCTCCCAGAGAAACACCTGGAGGGGCTGTGCTCATCCACGTTCAGGGGAGGGCTTGAGAGGGAGACGCTGTCAGAGCTGGGGAACACTGAGTGGGAATAAAGAAAAGACTGCCCCTGCTGCTTGATATTCACCAGTCCTGGTGAAAATTCCTCCTCATTCAATTATGTGTAAATAAGGGGGAAAAAAAGCCCCAAACAGAACCTTTAAAAAATCCCCATGTAACCTAAAAAAGGGAATGCACTGCTACAAAGTACAATTAAAAAAGTATGTGTGAAAGGTCATCATAGTAAAAGAAGAATATTTAAAATACAGCTGCTTTGAGTTATTAAAAGGCAAAAAGGATATCTGTGAAAGAGTATTTGAAGTGGGAGTGGATAAAGATTAAAAAAGAATTGCCAATGGTAAGAAAAGAATCCATAAAAATTAAAATACCACTGCAAAATTAGAATCCCCTTTGGGGACAGTTAATGTACAATCTATTATATAATGAAGAAAAAATGAAAATTATAAAAAAGAAAATGATGGATTTGGGGAATAGAACATGAAGCTATGAATAATTGGCATTCTTGAGGGTGACACTGAATGAATAGAAAGTATAATTAAGTGTATAATCAAAGATATATAAAGAAAAGTTTCTGGATCTGAAAAAAAAAATACCTGACACTATAGATTGAGGAAAATGTTTTAAACAAAATGAATAAAATGACGAGTTCCAGGCATATTCTGGTGAAAATGTGAATTCCCTGTATAAAAACAATTAAAGTTTTCAAGCCAGGTTACTTGTAAGGATAAAAAAAATAGATTGTCCTAAAATATGACACAAACTTATTTTTTAAAGTTTTAAAAATTTTTATTTTTTGGCCGCACCACGTAGCTTGCAGGATCTTAGTTCCCTGACCAGGGATCAAACCCGCGCCCTTAGCAATGAAAGTGCAAAGTCCTAACTACTGGACTGCTAGGGAATTCCCCAAATGAACTTATTGACCAAACAGAAACAGACTCACAGACATAGAAAACAAATTTGTGTTTACCAAAGGGGAAAAGTGGTGGGGGAGGGATAAATTAGGAGTTTGGGATTAGCAGATACAAACTACTATATATAAAACAGATAAACAGTAAGGTCCTACTGCATAGCACAGCGAACTATATTCAATATCCTGTAATAAACCATAATGGAAAAGAATATGAAAAAGAATATGTATATGTATAACTGAATCAATTTTCTGTACACCAGAAACTAACACAACATTGTAAATCAACTGTATGTCAATTTAAAAAATTAGATTATCCTAAAGGACCATGATGAGAGCACTGATGCCAGATATATAAATAGAGTGAAGCCCAAGTAATTATTTTAAATTGTTATCCAAATGAAATGCAAGAATAAAAATTTTAAAAGATAGAATGAAAAATAATTTGATAATATTTTAGGTGCATAATCTTGGGCTGTACTGGCAAGAATTTGGAAGTAAAAGAAGGTTAAACTAATACTTATACTACTCTTGGATTTTGTAATTAGAAGAAATATAAATTCAAATAGGATTTTGAAAAAGAACTTGATCGTATTATTTAAAAACTAGCTCTACCTTGTCTAAATCATAGATATGACTGAATATATAGATATGACTGACTCATTAGCTATATGCATATATGTATGAAAGTGAATTCAGCAAATTCTAACAGAGGTTACCTCTAGTTACTGAGACTGTAGATAACTTTTATATTATTACTTGTGCTTTTGTATTTTTATAAAACAGTAAAACGATATTAAAGCTATAATTCAAAGTAAAAGCAAGCACTGTTTTCTGTTTACAAAGGGAGAAAATCAGAATCAAGCTACTGTTCAAATATTCAGCAAGGTTTGTTTTCTTATTGCATCTTTGAATGATTATGGACACCAAATGGGAACAAGGCAGGAAAATCTCTGAACCCATTTCAAGGTTCTAATCATACTGACAATGCTGTAAGTTTGTCTCTTCTTTATGAAGAAATAAAATCTTTTAGGGCCATTAAAGCTGCCTTATGTAATCCTAAAGGATGTGTCATTCTCCACCTCTACAAAGCCAGGTCCATTATCTTAAGTAGAGAGAGTATCATTATTAATGTCTCCTAACTCTGCACCAGATTGCAAAGGTGATATGTAAGAGATAAATTCAGGTACAGATAGACTATAAATAGCTGGAGGTTTAGTTCCAAACTTAAATTTAGTTTCCTTGAGAGCTGAGCTGTATCACAATATGTCACAAAAATGTTTTTAATTTACAACAGTCACACCTAAGTGGATGAGATAAACTTTAACAAACACACTAAGAACCACAGCCACCACTACAATATAGCCGTTGATGTCTGTCTCCCAAGATCACACACACACTGGGTGAAAAGAGGAAAGGAAAGACACCCAAGTGAGACTACTAAAGTCAGAGAGGAGAACGATTTGTTCCAAGGCCTACAGAAGTGCTGGTCTAAGGCATCCTTAGGGGGTGGTCCCATTGCAAGGCAGCCCCAGGTCCATTTTATTGCGGCAGGTGCAACATGAGAAAAAGACAAGCAATTCAAAAAAAAAAAAAAATCCAAAACAACCTCTTCATTCTGTGGAAGCCTAAGTTCTAACTTTTCCCACATTTTCCCAAAAGCTCTCTTCTGGCTCAGTATGGCTTTGTACCTGATCCATTCTTTAAATATCCTACCCTCAAGTATAGGAATTCAACAAATATAACTAAAGAACCCAAGTTCATTGAATGGTGAACATACGGTAGAGAGGATAACTCAATTCTGATGCCAGCCTGAGATTTGGCAGTGTAGGGAGTCTAGACGTGAGCATTTTGCTTATTTCAAGCTAAATGAAGACATAGTTTAGCCTTCCTAGTCAAACACAGTTTAATTTTCACGTCTCCACTTATTTTAAGAACAATCTCCATCCTCACACCCTCCTCCCTGCCTTCCCAGCAGCTGCATACAGCAGGATGGGCAAACTGACGTAGCAGTTTCAGGGGGCTTCAGGCAATGTCAGTGAAGGAGGAGAATTTGAAATTGTACTTGGTGAAGAATTATGAAAGATGACGAGTGGAACCCTGCTTCCTTTGCTTCCACATGTGTGATGGAGCACATAGGTAGCTGGATCCAAGTGAGCCCTTGGGCTTTGGGAATCCCAGTGAGGAGACTGGGGGGGCGGGGCTTTCTCTGTGGGCTGGGTGAGAAGTTGAGAAGCAGCACTAGAGACCCTTGAGGTGAAGCAGAGGCACTTGGGAAAAGCTTCACAGAAGTCTGTGCCCACCAACCCTGCCCAGAGTGGGAGAAGGAGGATCAAAATCAGCTTTGTATAAATACTCCAGATTTTCCAGCTCACAAGAGGTCAGTGAATGAGTGGGCTGAGTCTTTCTAGGCAGGAGGCTAAGAGAATGTTGTACATGAGCTCTGATGAGTCAACAAGAAGAACAAAAAAAACAAAATAACAAAAAACACAAAACCCAACAAAATAACAACTGATCTAAAGACAGCAGCAGAAAGGTGAGTAGTGAGTACAAATAGAACACACACTTGGCAAACAGAGTTGTAGGAATCAGGGCATTTTAAAAGAGTCAAGTATAACACAAATACTTCCTGTAACTAAAAATCACATTTTCCAACTAATGAATTCAGTGGCTGATTGAAGAAGAAGGTTACTTTTGAGATAGAAATTTGTGGAAAAATACCAAGAGATGGAAATCATTAGGGAAAAGAGAAGGTTGACTCTATAAGACCCACTGTATGCATTATGAATTCTAGAAGGAGAAGGAGGAACTCTTTCTTTGAAGAGAGAATCAGTGATTAAATACTAGCAGGAATTGTCCCTGATTTGAAAAACGATCTAAATCTGCACTCTGAAAGGGCTCCCCAGAAATCGGTAGGGTGCATGAAAAAAGATATATTGAGGCATGATAAAAATTCTTGAGCTCCTGTTAGAAAAAAATGATCCCAAAGTTGGACTAGGTAGAAGGGATTATTGGGTGCTTTTTCTGTGCAGGGCTGGGCTTGACTTTCTATTGACTAAACTATTTTATAAGTCTATAGTGGCTGAGATTAATATGCATATTTTTGTCTGGTAGAGATGAAAATAATTTTTGTTTGGTGGAGCAGATAACCCCAAAGGATATAGTTTATGGCTCTGTAAGACAAAATCAATTTTGTATCTAACTCAGCAATTTTATCTTAACATTCCTTTCTGACTCTACCTTTCTTTCTGCCTACCTTTCTGAATCCTCATTGAATTGCTCTCTCTCTCTCTCTTAAATATTTTACTGTTTTTCTCATTATTTAGTGAGTTAAAAAATCATTGGCAAGTGCTTATATTGCATGAGAATTGTGGTTTTACCTTTTTGAAAATGATTCTTGTAATACTTTTGGAGATCTTCCATTGAAATACCTAAGTGCACTCACTTGAAGAGCTGCTTCTTTGGAGAAGTCACCTCAGGAGCTGCTCGAGCATTTCTTGCCCCCTGGAGTAAATGCCAAGCAGCAATAGAAGTTTAGCTTTGCTGATGCTCTGCTTCTTCAGATTTCTCTCTCTCTCTCTCTCTCTTTTGATTTTGTGTTTTTGCTTTTTCTGGTTCCTGCATGGTCAATAAAGCCATTCCCCATTGGTGGCAGCAATGGTTGGGAATTTGGTTTTATGGTCTGACCATTGGTGATCTCTGTCAAATGGATGATGAAGATCTAGTCCCTGAGGGGTGAGAGTTTGATCTGTTAATCTTTTTCTGTTTTCCTAAAGATCTGTTAATCTTTTTCTGTTTTCCTACTTTTCCACTCAAATCATCTGAAACATATTTGTTGACCATTGGGAAGGGCAACGACTCTTGAAATCTAGACTGATGAATTTTGGGGTTTCTGGGTTTACTTTTGACCTGCAGTTAAAATTGTACAACTGGGCTAAAAGCTGTGTGTTTGTAATTCATAAAAACCTTTACCTCTTGTGTGTGAATGGGAAGTATTTTCTTACTTCTGGAGGGTATTAATAAATTAGATTACAGTTTATAATAAATTTGAGGAACTCGGTTCTGGTTGATTGGTTTTTAGAGATGAACAAATGCTTATATAAATTAAATATTCCTAGAATTCACAGAAAATAAAGAAACTAACCTTTTACTATTTTAAATGCACTAGGCATTTGAAGAAAAAAAATCCTTCTCACAGAAACTGCTAGCTTAGGAACACATTAAGCATCCAAGTTTACATAATTAAACTGAATCTTTGGATGAATTATACTGGTTTAATAATTTTTTTTATTTATCAGTGTCATTATAATGCAGTGTATTTTTAAACACGATTTGGGTATGTTTTCTCATGAGGAGACTAGTTTAATATAAAATTCCTAAACTTGTTACTTTGACTTATTAATCAAATAAACTAATATTATAGATACATAATGCTTAAGATTATAAAATTGTAAATTTGTCTTCACAATTCTGACACTTTTATAGCAGTAATTATTTTTGCAGTGTGTCAGTTTGAACATCATTTCCGAAATCAGTAGGTAACTTAAAACCTTGGAATTTAAAAAATTGTGTTATTTAAAAGATAATCAATAGATACACAGATAATTTATAAGTATTATTGATAGTAAAACATTGATTACTAAGCATAATTTCAAGTTCATATACTTTTTGCATCTGACTTTGATACACTGTAGAGCTGCTATATCTTTGGAATATTCATGTTAATGAATGTTGTATTTTCGCCACTTTATGAAGGTGTAAAGGATGTGTGTATCTGGAGAAAATTTGTTATCAGTATTCATGAGTTTTGTTAGACTGATAAAATTCTTAAGTATGATACATTTCTCAATTTTCTATCTTCTAGTTTGCTTTGTGAAATAGAAGTTATTTAGTGGCTGTACCAATATAAAAGTTATAATTAATACGGTTGCTTGCGACTATAGTAGGAGCCATAGTGTGAGAGAAATGCAACTGTGTATGTACTTTTGTTTTTTTAAGAAAAAAGAGTGATTTATTCTTACATTAAAGTGTGTTTGTTCTAGAATATTCTCAAGAGAGCATAGTGAAGGACAAAAATCTGAGTATGTACAGCAAGTTGTAGAGAATTTGAGGAAAGTGATTTTATTTGCCTTGAATTATAATAGTTTAGTCTGAAAAAAACTATGAAATGTATTAAAATTCTGGCAAAGTTTGTTCAATTTTGAAGAATTTATTTACAAGATAATTTAAGAAACAAAAAAGAGCTTGTGAATCTTTTACTACCAAATATCATATTAATAAAAAAACTAGAATTTAACTTTCTCTGTGTGAAAATAATAAATTAATCTTAACAAGGGATAGAAAAATGTTATTCTGTACCCTCTGTGAATGTTATTCTGTACCTCTATTCAGATAGTAGAGACTCCATATCTCATCAGAATAATTTTTTTCTGTTTTGTATTAACTTTTTATAATGTCCTTAATTATTTTTTAGAAAGCAAAAATAAAGAACAAAGATCCTTCACTTGTGAAAGAGTTAAAATTCCTTACAATGTTACCTTGCTTGATGTTATTTTAAAATATCTTATTGACACTGTTTAAATAGAAAGCCAGGTACTAGTTCTCCTCATCCATGATGTTATCTTAATTAACTATCCAAATCTCTTCTAATAACTCTTTTGATTTAGACCCTAAAATTAGAAAAATAAAATCAGTACGTCTTTTACATCTAAAACTGTCTTTGAGAGTTAACAGAGGGCCCTAGAAAACAAAAAAGATTTATTATTTTATCTTATATTTATACCTTAACTTTACCTATACCTATAAGAATGCTAGAAATAAATGGGAGTGTTTGGTATACTCCATATTTCACAATTAGTTTGACACCATTGTAAAAACTACATGGGAGTAATTGTTAAATCAGAAGACATGCTGACTCTTCTTCCCTTTTTAAGTTTATATAGGAAAAATGTTATTAAGATAAATATTTCAGAAATTGTACATTTTGTGAGAAAACCCTTGAGATTTATTGGTGCTCTCATTATTTCTATTCTCAGGAAAAACATTGATCAAACCCTTATCAAATAGTTATATACTGTACTCCATTGGAGAATATTATTTTCCTCCATTCTGATACTATTAGTCACTGTATTAAGTTGACCACATTCAGTTTCATTATTGAACAAGTTCCAGCTTCCCTTAGATGTTTGCCTGAAGGCTATTCTGTACACTACAGACTAGTATGATGTATCTTCAACAAAGAAGGACAGTTTTAGAGTCTCATGGGATGGACTCTATCAGACACTATATTGACACTTTAAAGAACAGATACTTGGATATATATTTCTGAGCTCTCAATGCTTAGATGACTTTCAGATTTTACCATTGGACTGTTAGGAATTCCAGGACTTTTTCCAGTCTTGAAGCAGATATATATGATGAAAGCAGACTGTTTGGCCCAGGATCCAGTGGAACAAAAGTGAATTATATGTGACTAAACAAACTGATAAAGGAAATTAAATTGTGGTTATTTATTTGAAATTTAGTTGGCATGATTTTTAATGTTCCATTTTTTAATGCATATATGAGTAAGTTCTTTCTGTTTGTTCTTAAAATATCACTATGTCTCAGTTTAGTAAATCTTGCTTTTTAAAACTGAAATAAATATTTTAATGGTAGCTGGTTCTCACTGACCCTTCAGAATTCAGAAATAGTTCTATACTTAGTGTTCTTCCTTCAATAGCCATAATATTATTTGCAAAGGTTCAGTAAAAATCTGTCCTCCTTTTTACTACAATATAATTAGACAAATTGTGCAACTGAATCCATACCTGTAGTGTCATATCTGAGAATAAATCTTACTTATTCAGGTATGACATGCCCACCATTAATAAATAAGGTTTAGTTTTGTATGAGGAGCCGAGGTTATCCACTGTGTATTCCTTCTCAGAAAACCACTTGGTAAAAGACTCCAATCAAACACAAAATGAACCATATCAGAAAGTAAAATAAGGGAAGATGAAGAGAGAAAACAGGGCGAATCAATTTAAATTATCCATTAAATAGAAAGTGATAAGTTTTCTGGTAGAGCATAATGTAAGAGCTGAATCCGGATTCTGAACTGGAAGGAACCTACTACAAGAAAAGTCTAATAGTCTAGGCTAAAAAAGTACAAAAATGTAGCAAACTATCTCAGCAAAAGCAAGAATTGGCTTGGAGCGGGCAGAGTAAAAGTATTCCCAGTGTCTCATGGGGCAGGTGGAGGGAACATGAAGTAGTCTGAAAGTATCATTTTATTCAGAAGGAGAATGTTTATGAGGGAAACATTTGGTATTTTATTTCAAATATCAGTAGAGACAAAAATGCATCTGATTATGAAAGCAGGTAAATGGAAGGTATCTCAAATTAATAAAGGAAAAAGTGGAATAAGTAGTAATTTGATTTTACCAGAAAAAATGGGAAAAGGAAGCAACTTTAATGAAAAATTAGTAATAATCTTTTCATTTATTTTATAATTTTATGCCTCTTCTTACAAAAGTTTTTGAAATCACTTTCACTGTTTATGTGCCCATAGAATATGACAGGGATCATAATGTTCTTAAATGTTTCCACATTAACAACATACATAGCCTTATGCATTTTAGGTTATGAATAATGCAATATCCTGTACTGAAGTAAGTATTCAAGACCACTATTTAAGGGCAGGCAAGGTTGACATATTGTTGCTTCTTTCAAGCTTATTAAGAAATTTTAAAGTGGAAAGTTCACGAGCAGTGGGCATTCTGTAACCAATGATAGTAATATTTTGCACCCCTTGTTTTTTCCCTTTAATTGAATATATTTTTAAAAATCATGTCCATCTTGGTGACTGCATGCTAAACACAATCTGAAAGTTAATAGGCACTTTATATTTTGATTGAATGATTGATAGACTGAACCAATGAATAAAACAATTCATTCACACTAAAATATTAGAGACAGTGTGTCAGTGGGACTCTATGTTGAGAAATCTGTATTTTAAAGCAGATTAGTAGGTATCACAAAGAGGAGAAAGGGGAGTGGTAGATATTTTGCAACATTTCTGTGGAAGGACTAGCTGTGAATTCTCTGATTACACCAGCCTGACAAATGTCTAAACTTTCTATGCCCTGCTATTCTTTCTACATTTTGGAGCTCCAGAATACTTGTCAGGTTTCTGTGGGTGTCTTCAAAGTATTCATCAACTATTTATATCCCTATGACTTGGGGGAAAAAAAAAATCAGTGGCCCCTTCCTAATCTTGACAGGGAAATCACTAGTTTGCATGCAAAGAAGCCTCCAGGTTCATAGACCTTTGGTTTTGGGAATCAAAACCTGGAACAACCACACAGAGCTTTATTATTTGGCTGTGTTCATTAAAGTAATTTACCCATTTGACCTCGTTAGCATAATTTTTAAGATTCCAGGAAACTCTTGCCCAGAAAGAGAAAGTTGCAAGTAACTTTATTATTTCAGGAACATTCCCCAAATCCACTCATCTGAACACTAGACTATTCAATGTACCCTCATCAGAATAAATATTCCTTTTCTGAATGATGGATAACATCAAATGATGGTTTATTCCTCAAGATTCACTTTGAAACCCTTGCCTTGTTGTGTTCACCAATCCTAAACTATTACATCAAAAGTCTGACTTATCCTAATCAAACTCCCCTCTCCACCTTTTACAAAAAAAAGAAAAAGAAAAAAAACCCTGCCTAAACCAGACCCTAAAAACCTTATAAATGGCCTATCTTTGCTCTCCTTTCTCTGAAATGCTACCAAGAATCTTTCAAGGAAGTGATCTCCCATACCTTAGTAAGCAATAAACTTAACGTTGCTCTTTTAACAGGTTATTTTGGTGACATTTTCAGGAAGTCAGTATTTGAACATCTAGAAGGAGGAAATTGTGAAGTCTGATGACTTATTCAAGTTATTTAAATAAATGAGTTTACTTTCTGAATGGAATTCTTAAGTTGTTTAATTATGTGATGCTGGTGTGCTGGAACTGACTTGTATCAACTCTCACTGGCTCTCAGAACTGATTTTCAAATAATCAAGTATTTGCAAGTTGTTTGTTAAAATATTGGTAGCTTTAACTGGCCGTGGTAGGAATATTTATAGCATGGAAACTACATCCTGTAGCAAATACTACAGATCAGGGCTTTTTTATTTGGAGAGCTGGTATACCAGCACATCACTAGTTTATTGCTGGGTTAATGTCATATGGGATCCTCAAGGGATCCTTTGCTCATCTTGGGAAATAGGGATGAAAAAATCCCCTCTTTTGAGATAATGAAAGCTTTAAAGCTCAGTTAATATCAGGGATATATGTATGTTTTTCCATTACAAAAATATTGTTATGGGGTGTGGAGTCAAGATGGCGGTGTGGGAAGATGCCGAGTTAGTGTCTCCCCACAACTAGGGTGCCTGCCAGCTGTTGATGGGGTACCCTGATGCCCAAAGAGATGGGAGGAACCCCCAAATGAACTGGTAGGACATGGGGGGACTGAGGGGGGAGTAGAAGTGGAAGCCAGACAGGATAGGCACCCCTGAGGCTGAGGAGATCAGGAGAGGCAGGCAGGAGGGGCCCTCCGGGAGGAGGGGGAGAGGAGCGGAGGGCGATCGCCCAGCCCGCTCAGGCCTGGAGAGTCTGCTGAGCTCCCAGGCCAGTCCTGCCCTCCAAAGGCCCCTCCAGG
Organism: Aethalodelphis obliquidens; assembly: GCF_003676395.1. Classification (NCBI taxonomy): domain Eukaryota; kingdom Metazoa; phylum Chordata; class Mammalia; order Artiodactyla; family Delphinidae; genus Aethalodelphis; species Aethalodelphis obliquidens. The sequence goes on from NW_020837954.1 coordinate 14,150,594, forward strand.
CTGCCTGGGTCCTGGGGGCATAGGAGGGAGGCTGAGAGGAGAACAGGAGAGGCAGGCACGAGGAGCCCTCCCAGAGACACTGGAAGAGCAGGAGAGGAGAGGAGGGCGTTTGCCCTCCCCACTCGAGCCCAGGAAGCCTGCTAGGCTCCCAGGTGAGGTCCCCTGCCCTCTGAGACCAGGGGTGGGGGGCATGCCTGGACCCCTTCTGTTCCGTTGAGCCTAAGCCCCACCCCCCACAGTGCCCAGGGCCTTTTCCAGCCCTGTGGGTCCTGAGCATAGGCCCTGCCCACCACCCAAACCTCGCCCTTGCTTAGGCCACACCCTCCACAGCCAAGGCCTTTCCCCCCACTTTTTTTTTTCTTTTCCCTCCTCCTCTCTTTTACTATTGTGGTACTGTTGTACCTTCCAGTTGTTGATTCATCTATACTTTTATTTTTATATTCTTTCTAACATATCTGTTAGTTTCCTAGTCTAATTTTATTTTTTTACTTTATTATTGTTCTCTCTCTCTCTTTTTTTTAACACCCCACACAGCTTGCGGGATCTTGGTTCATGAGCCAGAGATTGGGCTGAAGCTTCTCTGATGGAGCTTCGAGTCTGAACCACTGGACTAACAGAGAACCTCAGACCCCAGGGAATATTCATTGGAGTGAGGTCTCACAGAGGTCCTCATCTCAGCACTAAGACCCAGCTCTACCCAACAGCCTACAAACTCCAATGTTGGAAGCCTCAGGCCAAACAACTAGTAAGACAGGAACACAATCCCACTCATTAAAAAAAAAAAAAAGAGCAAAAAAATATGTCAAAAGTGAGGGAGCAAGGTAAAAACCTACAGGACCAAATAAATGAAGAGAAAATAGGCAATCTACCTGAAAAAGAATTCAGAGTAATGATAGTAAAGATGATCTAGAATCTCAAGTCAAGATGAGGCACGGATTGAGAAATAGAATGGAGGCACGGATTGAGAAATAGAAATAGAATGGAGGTACGGATTGAGAAAATAGAAGAAATGTTTAACAAAGATTGAGAAGAAATAAAGAATATACAAACAGAGATGAACAGTGCAATAACTGAAATGAAAAATACACTAGAAGGAATCACTAACAGAAAAACTGAGGCAGAAGAGCAAATAAGTGAGCTGGAAGACAAAATGGTGGAAATAACTACTGCAGAGCAGAATAAAGAAAAAGAATGAAAAGAATTGAAGACAATCTCAGAGATCTGTGGGCCAACACTAAACACACCAACATTCGAATTATAAGGGTCCCAGAAGAAGAGAAAAAGAAAGGGTCTGAAAAAATATTTGAAGAGATTATAGTCGAAAACTTCCTTAACATGGGAAAGGAGATAGTCACCCAAGTCCAGGAAGCACAGAGAGTCCCATACAGGATAAACCCTAGGAAAAAGACACCAAGACACATATTAATCAAATTAACAAAAATTAAATTCAAAGAAAAAATATTAAAAGCAGCAAGGGAAAAACAAAAATACTATACAAAGGAATCCCCATAAGGTTATCAGCTGATTTTTCAGCAGAAACTCTGCAGGCCAAAAGGGAGTGGCAGGATACACTTAAAGTGATGAAAGAGAAAAACCTACAGTCAAGATTACTCTACCCAGCAAGGATCTCATTCAGATTTGATGGAGAAATTCAAAGCTTTTCAGACAAGCAAAAGCTAAGAGAATTCAGCACCACCAAACCAACTTTACAACAAGTGCTAAAGAAACTTCTCTAGGGGGGAAACACAAGAGAAAAAGACCCACAAAAACAAACCCAAAACAATTAAGAAAATGGTAATAGGAACATACATATCAGTAATAACCTTGAATATAAATGGATTAAATGCCCCAACCAAAAGACACAGACTGGCTGAATGGATACAAAAACAAGACCCATAAATATGCTCTCTATAAGAGACCCACTTCAGACCTAGGGCCACATACAGACTGAAAGTGAAGGGATGGAAAAAGATATTCCATGCAAATGGAGATCAAAAGAAAGCTGGAGTAGCAATACTCATATCAGATAAAATAGACTTTAAAATAAAGAGTTACAAGAGATAAGGAGGGACACTACATAATGATCAAAGGATAAATCCAAGAAGAAGATATAACAACTGTAAATGTTTATGCACTGAACATAGGAGCACCTCAATACATAAGGCAAATGCTAACAACCATGAAAGGAGAAATCGACAGTAACACAATAATAGTAGGGGACTTTAACATGCGACTTACACAGGTGGACAGATCATCCAAACAGAAAATAAATAAGGAAGCACAAGCTTTAAATGACACTGTAGACCAGGTAGATTTAATTGATATTTATAGAACATTCTACCCAAAAGTGGCAGAATACACTTTCTTCTCAAGTGCACATGGAACATTCTCCAGGATAGATCACATCTTGGGTCACAAATCAAACATCAGAAAATTTAAGAAAATTGAAATCATATCAAGCACTTTTCTGACCACAACACTATGAGATTGGAAATTAATTACAGGAAAAAAAAACTAAAAAACACAAATACATGGAGGCTAAACAGTGTGCTGCTAAATAGCCAAGAGATCATCGAATAAATCAAAGAAGAAATAAAAAAATACATAGAAACAAATAACAATGAAAACATGACGACCCAAAACCTATGGGACGCAGCAAAAGCATTTCTAAGAGGGAAGTTTATAGCAATTCAGTCTCACCTCAAGAAAAAAAAATCTCAAATGAACAATCTAACCCTACACTTAAAACAACTAGAGAAAGAAGAACAAAGAAAACCCAAAGTGAGTAGAAGGAAAGAATCATAGAGATCAGAGCAGAAATAAAAGAAATAGAGATGAAGAAAACAGTAGCAAGGATCAATAAAACTAAAAGCTGGTTCTTTGAGAAGATAAACAACATTGATAAACCCTTAGCCAGACTCATCAAGAAAAAAAGGGAGAGGACACAAATCAATGAAATTAGAAATGAAAGAGGAGAAACCACAACTGACACTACAAAAATACAAAGGATTTTAAGAGACTACTACAAACAACTGTATGCCAATAAAATGGACAACCGTGAAGAAATGGACAAATTCTTGGAAAAGTACAATTTTCCAAGACTGAACCAGGAAGAATTAGAAAATATAAACAGACCTATCACAAGTAATGAAATTGAAACCATAATTAAAAATTTTCCAACAAACAAATGTCCAGGACCAGATGGCTTCACAGGAGAATTCTATCAAACATTTAGAGAAGAGTTAACATCGATCCTTCTCAAACTCTTCAAAAACATTGCAGAGGGAGAAACACTCCCAAAGTCATGCTACGAAGCCAACATCACCCTGACTCATTAAAACCAGAAAAAGATATCACAAAAAAAGAAAATTATAGACCAATATCACTGATGAACATAGATGCAAAAATCCTCAACAAAATACTAGCAAACAGAATCCAGCAACATATTAAAAGGATCATACACCATGATCAGGTGGTATTTATCCCAGGGATGCAAGGATTCTTCAATATATGCAAATCAATCAATATGATATACGACATTAACAAATGTCGTATTTTTATTAAGGAATAAAAACCATATGATCATCTCAATAGATGCAGAAAAAGCTTTTGACAAAATTCAACACCCATTTATGATAAAAACTCTCTAGAAAATGGGCATAGAGGGAACCTACCTCAACATAACAAAAGCCGTATATGACAAACACCACAGCAAGCATCATACTCAATGGTGAAAAACTGAAAGTATTTCCACTAAGATCAGGAACAAGACAAGGATGTCCACTCTCACCACTCTTATTCAACATAGTGTTGGAAGTCCTAGCCACAGTAATCAGAGAAGAAAAAGAAATAAAAGGAATACAAATTGGAAAAGAAGTAGTAAAACTGTAACTGTTTGCAGATGATATGATACTATACATAGAAAATCCTAAAGATGCCACCAGAAAACTACTAGAGGTGATCAATGAATTTGGTAAAGTTGCAGGATACAAAATTAATGCACAGAAATCTCTGGCATTCCTATACACCACCAACAAAAACTCAGAAAGAGAAATTAAGGAAACAATCCCATTTACCATCACAACAAAAAGAATACAATACCTAGGAATAAACTTGCCTAAGGTAGCGAAAGACTTGTACTCAGAAAGCTATAAAACACTGATGAAAGAAATTAAAGATGACACAAACAGTTGGAGAGATATACCATGTTCTTGGATTGGAAGAATCAATATTGTGAAAATGACTGTACTACCCAAAGCAATCTACAAATTCAATGCAATCCTTATCAAACTACCAATGGCATTCTTCACACAATTAGAATAAAAAATTTTACAATTCATATGGAAACACAAAGGACCCTGAATAGCCAAAGCAATCTTGAGAAAGAAAAACGGAACTTTGTACCACAAAGCTATAGTAATCAAGAAAGTATGGTACTGGCACAAAAAAAGAAATATAGATCAATGGTACAGGATAGAATGCCCAGAGATAAACCCACGCACATATGGTCACCTAATTTATGACAAAGGAGTCAAGAACATACAATGGAGAAAAGACAGCCTCTTCAATACGTGGTGCTGGGAGAACTGGACAGCTCCATGTAAAAGAATGAGATTAGAACACTACTTAACACCATACACAAAAATAAACTCCACTATTAAAAACAAAACCAAGTTCCAGATCCAAAATAATGAACCTGCCGGTAACTATTTTTCTCATGGTTCTAGCTTCCACTCCACTTATTTTTTAAATTTTACATTTGCACCTTTTCAAGAATGAGTAACAATTTTTATTTGATTAATATCTGTGAGAACTGGACTTAACTTTCTTCATATTAATTAAAAAAACAAAGCAAAACCACACACACCCTAATCAAACTCAGAGAAAATACACATTTGTTCAGTTGTGGAAGATGCTGTTAATTTTACTTTAAAATGAAAATGGGGTGTTTCTCTATTTTATTGTTTTCAGTAAAATTTCTTAAGTGTTTTGAAAAAAAACTCCAAATGGTTTAAAGACCTAAATATAAGACCAGACACTATAAAACTCTTAGAGGAAAACATAGGAAAACACTCTTTGACATAAACCACAGCAAGATCTTTTTTGGCCCACCTCCTAGAGTAAAGGAAATGAAAACAAAAGTAAAAACATGGGACTTAAACTTAAAAGCTTTTGCACAGCAAAGCAAAGTATAAACAATACAAAAAGAGAACCCTCAGAATGGGAGAAAGTATTTGCAAATGAAACAGCAGACAAAGGATTAATCTCCAACATATACAAACAACTCATGGAGCTCAATATCAAAAAAACAAACAATCCAATTAAAAAACGGGCAGAAGACCTAAATAGACATTTCACCAAGAAAGACATACAGATGGCCAAGAGACACATGAAAAGTTGCTCAACATCACTAATTATTAGAGAAATGCAAATCAAAACTACAATGAGATATCACCTCACACCTGTCAGAATGGCCATTATCAAAAAATCTAGAAACAATAAATGCTGGAAAGGGAGTGGTGAAAAGGGAACCCACCTGCACTGTTGGTAGGAATGTAAATTGATACAGCCACTATGGAGAACAGTACGGAGGTCCCTTAAAAAACTAAAAATAGAACTACCATATGGCCCAGCAATCCCACTACTGGGCATATACCCTGAGAAAACCATAATTCAAAAAGAGTCATGTACCACAATGTTCATTGCAGCTCTATTTACAGTAGCTAGGACATGGAAGCAACCTAAGTGTCCATTGACAGATGAATGGGTAAAGAAGATGTGGCACATATATACAGTGGAATATTACTCAGCGATAAAAAGAAATGAAATTGAGTTATTTGTAGTAAGGTGGATGGACCTAGAGTCTCTCATACAGAGTGAAGTAAGTCAGAAAGAGAAAAACAAATACCATATGCTAACACATATATATGGAATCTAAAAAAAAAAAAATGGTACTGATGAATATAGTTGCAGGGCAGGAATAAAGACATAGACATAGAGAATGGACTTGAGGACACGGGGTGGGAGGGGGAAGCTGGGGCGAAGTGAGAGTAACCTCAACATATATACACTACCAAACATAAAATAGATAGCTAGTGGGAAGCAGCAGCATAGTCCAGGGAGATCAGCTAGGTGCTTTGTGACCACCTGGAGGGGTGGGATAAGGAGGGTGGGAGGGAGGCTCAAGACGGAGGAGAAATGGGGACATGTATATGCATATGGCTGATTCACTTCGTTGTGCAACAGAAACTAACACAGTATTGTGAAGCAATTATACTCCGATAAAGATCTATTAAAAAATATTGTTATGGAGAATAATACATGTACCAACAGAATTTATTGTTTCACATCTCTGGTAGCTATTTTCCTAAGTCCCTTACTTTTACTTTACTCTAGATAAAATTATAAGTGGGTGCACTGAGTGTATAAAAAGTTCTACAGTTAGGAGTTTCAAGTTACTTAATATCTTGCAGAAAATCAGCTTTGAAGGAGCAAATATATAAGGGTATACCCAAGTGGAAAAGGAATGCTCAGTTCTATTTCAAGGGGCTGACGTCCCTCACTGTCCCAGATCTACAGGTCTTCACCTCAGCTTCCTGAGTCATTCCCTCTGCTCTTGATTCTTCAGCGAGGGCAAAATATCTGTCAGTTGAAGCAGGTTGGAACTTAAAAAAAACCTTTTACTAATAACATTAATTAGAAAAGCAACAACAAAGTAAATAAATAAGATATAAAAGCGTGGTCATACGTGGTGCACATAATTCTTAAAATCAACCGTTTTTTCTCTCTTTGCCACGTTTCTCCTCCCCTTTTTTCTTTATGTTTGTTCTCTGATTTGAGAAAAGGGCTGGAGTGAGAATTGGTTAGATTCTTCCTTGCTGGTGAATGCTGGATAGTAAATAAATAGATGTGTGAAGTTGCATGTATTTTATTATTACACATATTTTATTTATTCCCTTGGCTACATTGATCTTTTCTCTGGGAACATACTGACTAAAGGAATAGGTGACAACAACAGCCAGGAGAGCCATGTAACTCTGTCTTTGTTTGTTTGTCTTTCTTATTTTCTTTTTGTTGTAAGGTATTGAGTTATTGGAATGAGGTCAACACTAAACCCTGGGGGAATTTGATTGATAAAGGCCTTAAAATTCAAACATAGTTATGGTGCCTATAACTCTCCTCAAGCTCGGCAGCAGAATGAAGCAACTTCTCTTTCACCGTGTGGGTTAAAAAATGAATAAACAAACAACAACCTCTGAGATCCCTGGGTAGGTGCTCATTTGTAGTACTTTTCTTCACATGGATCCTTGGGTTTCTAATTGAGTGAGAGGGAGAGAGCTGAGAAAACAGAGAATACTCGGTGCTTATTTGTAGAAGCTTATAAAATCATAGAACGTAAAGGGACCTTTGGGTAAACAACACTAACACCCCAAACTTACGGAAAAGGAACAGGAGTGAAGTTGCAACCTTAATGTCACATTGTTAGTGGTAGAATTAGAATCAGATACAGCAAGTGAGTGGACTCCAGACTTATGCTGGTTTTTGGCAGTAATGACTAATGTGATGTTGGGTTTATATATATATATTTAAACTTTTCCATTTCCCTCTTCCTATCTCTCTGCCTTACTTCCCCCCCACTCCTTTTTAAAAAGATTTTTTATATAGCAGGTTCTTATTAGTTATCTATTTTATACATCTTAGTGTGTATATGTCAATCCGAATCACCCACTTCATCTCACCACCACCCCCCTCCCCCGCTTCCCCCCCCTTTGTGTCCATACTCCCCCCTTTTTCCTGTTTCTTCCATTGCCTTTCAAATATGTGCAAGTCTCACAATGAAAAGGAACAACCTTTAGAAATCAACAACATAACTTCAGATTTCCCCCCTTATATTTCAAGGGTCATTGGTGAGCAATTTAACAATCCACATTGGAGTCTAGCATGAATTTCCATGTGTAGACATCCAATCACAAATAAAGGTAATGGAAGAGTGGAATTTTTTTTCAACAGATTTTCAAAACTGGCTTCCAACAGGTGACACCCACCACATACGGATTTCTTAGGCAGTCTGGAAAGACACAGCCTGCTGAATTAATTTACTGCTCCCCAACCTGTGTTCTTAAAAAGTATTTAGCCATATTTTTCCTGTGGGCAAACTCTGCATGGAAACCTTCTTTTGGAATTAGCCACATTCCCTCTTTCTGGTCACTAGAGTATCATTCAGTTAATTGCTTCTTTAGAGATCCTTAGTGGCTGGAAAGAATTAATGAAGTTACTAGGTAATTTCTGCACTGTGAGAATCTGGCTATAATTTGTTAAAAAGAAGACACTCCATACTGCAGGCATTTCCAAACAGTAATTCTGTTTTTAGGTTTGTTCATTCATCCAGCAAACATTTGTTGAGTACCTACTCTAGGTAGGCTAGTTATTAGGCACTGGGGAGGGGGTGTGGGACAAGATGAACAAAAGCAGTCCCTGACACCAAAAAATAAGTCTAGTGAGAGAATAGCCAGTAACCTTTAAATGTAGTGTGATATAACCTCATAAGAGACGTGCACAGGATTACCTATGTAGATGGGGCTGTGGTGGTGGTGGTGTTTGTGAGTGGCAGAAGCAACAATGATGGTGGTGGCAGCAGTGGTGGGTGGTGTTGAGGGATGCAGTGGGGATCACAGAAAGCTTCTTGAAGAAGGTAATTGCTGAGTTGAGGTCTGAAGGATAAATAGAAATTAGCAAACTGAAGGAGGAGCATATTCCCTTATTCCTGCCCCTAAGTGCCTCAAACATATATGCAATGCATTTTAATTCAAAATTCCAATTTAGTTAACGTGAGCACAATTTTGAGAGATTCTTCAAGTTCTCACCTTACAGTTTGGCTTGGCTTTCCCGATGTGTGATACACATCTCATGTATGCATCATCACAACTCCCCACACATTTGTAACCTATTCCATTGGTGAATGTATTACATGCCATCATTTTTGGCCCTGTGTCAGTGTTTGATTCAAAGCAATACCTTCTCCATCGCCTTTGCTCTAGCAAGAAGTATGCCATGCATCATCGGACTGCCTGGTAATATTGACACTTTTATGTATCCCTGAGAAATAATTTCTGCAGCTGAAAGGCCAAAAAGTTTGTAGAGTAGAATTTTGGAGAAATAAGCAAAATGAAGACGACCTGTTAAATTCTCTAGTGTTGATACACTTTACAAAAAATGGCATTCTGGGAACTAAGGTCACTGAGGTGAGAAAAATGAGGCATGAGGCTGTCACATAAATCTCATCTGTGTCCTATAATTTTTAATCTGCTCCAGATCAGTAGGGGTTTTGAATGCCTGGCCAGCAGGAATGGGGCATTCAAGATATTCCTCAAGGGACCCTCTGAAGAAATACAGGTTATTTTATATCTTTCTTGCTATGGGGACCAAGAAACAATGAGGTACCTCTTGATACCCCAGGACATATTGTACTCTTCTTAATATACCCACACGTCTATTTCTAGTCTACTGAGCCGTTGTTTTCATTTTAGCTCTCACCTACATGTTCTCTGTTTCACTAACAAATATTATTCTCTTATAATGACCTTCCTAAGCATCAGACTTATTTATTTATTTATCTTCCACAAAATTGATTGGTGGTAGAAAACATTACCTATTTTTAGTACTGGCTTGAATTGAAATGATGAATAATCAGACAAGTTGTGGTGTAGTGCTTTCAAATATTGATAGCTATTATTTAGTAAGTGCTTACTCTATGCCAGGTATTGTATGTATTGATTGTCATGTATCTGTAACACCCCTATCAGGTGGGTATTATCGTTTTACAAATAAACATATATGTTCATAAAGGTAAAGGAATTTTCAAAGATAACATACTAGAAAATAGGAAAAGTGGAATTTAAACTCAGAGCTAATGTTCCTCCTGTCATATTGAATAGATTTCAATCTTTTTTAGATGTACATGACTAGAAATTTTTTAATCAGCCTTCACTGTACTTGAACTATGGATGCTCTCTAATTATGAAACAGATACATTGGATCTTATTAAGATATTGAGACATAGGGCCTTTAGAATAGAAAGTCTGAAAAGAGTAATGCAGGAAACTTAGTAGTGGAGAGGAGGAGAATTTCACAGAGAAATGGAACTTTAACTAAAACCTTAAAGATATATGGGGCATATAGAAGAGAGAGGGGAGGATGTTTTAGGAAGTGGGATATTAGTTTGAGGAAATGTTACAGATGAGGATATACATAAAGAGTGATGATAATCTGACTTTTCAATGTGATTGTTGTCTAAGACCTGGGCAGGACCAGGATGGAAGTCAGGGCAGATGAGTGAGTGAGTATTTACTGGTCAATGAGGAAATGGCACTGGATACTGAGATTGTACTTACTTCAGAAAGAATAAGAATCAGAGAATTTCCTTGTTATGATTGCATTTCAACTGCACGTTCCCAAATCTCTATATGCAATAACACCAATAATGATCAGTACTTTTGGAAGGCAAAGTTCTATGACCTTCATCAGAGGACTGATGTATGAATACTTTAAAAATATATATTTAATTAATTCATTAATTTATTATTCTTGGCTGCATCGGGTCTTAGTTGCATCACTCAGGCTCTTCGTTACAGCATGAGGGCTTCTCTCTAGTTGAGGTACACGGACTCAGTAGTTGTGGCACGTGAGCTTAGTTGCCCCATGGCATGTGGGATCTTAGTTCCCAGACCAGGGATCGAACCTGTGCCCCCCGCATTGGAAGCGGATTCTTTACCACTCGACCACCAGGGAAGTCCCTGAAAACATTTTTAACTATTACCCCTCCCCTTGTCTTTAGAAAAGCATCTAGTGCCCCAAGGTTCTTCTACCAGAAATCCTTCAAGGCATGAAGTTAAGAAATGAAAAATGCAACAGGTCTGACATTGGTATGGTCTCTATGGGAAATGGTAAATCAACTAATGATTTTCAGAACTTTTGCAAGCTTCTAATAGAATTTTCACTTTCATTATTTCTTGGAAATAATGTTTTTTGTTGTTATTGTTTGTTTATCTTTCAAGTTCAGAGCAAGGAATGAACAAAGATAATTTGATGAGATGGGGCAGTTTGGAGACAGTTAAGTGGGGAGAGAGAAAGCAGGACTGATGACTCAGGCCTGAGGTAGTTGAGTGTACATCAAGGGATTCTATAATGTCACATGCTTCTCTAGGAAACCGTGTCACCTCAACAGAAAGCAGCAGGCCACTATTCAGCTGGTATGCTGCAGTTCTACATACCAATTAGCACCAATTTCTGATTGGTTAGGTACCTTTCCAATAAGCGGGACCCATGCTGTACTTATTGTTAAGTATTTTGAACATCCACCCTGGGAACAGGGCCAGCTGTACTATTTTGCACAGGGCCCTGTGCAGAATGAAAATGTGAGACCCCTTTTTCAAAAAGCAAGAAAAAGGGCTATTAAACATGCCAAAATATAAAGCTTTGTTCTTCCTTCTGTGGTCTCTATCTTGACTTGTCATGATAGTTTTTTTGTTTGTTTGTTTGTTTTTTGCGGTACGCGGGCCTCTCACTGTTGTGGCCTCTCCCGTTGCGGAGCACAGGCTCTGGACACTCAGGCTCAGCGCCCATGGCTCATGGGCCTAGCCGCTCCGTAGCATGTGGGATCCTCCCGGACCGGGGCACGAACCCGTGTCCCCTGCGTCGGCAGGCAGACTCCCAACCACTGCGCCACCAGGGAAGCCCCATCATGATATATTTTAACTTACTATTTAATGTCATTCTACCTTTAGATAAATTAAAAATTTAATAAGTAAATAAAATTGTTAAGAATTTCTAGATGGTGACAGGAGAGCATTAAACCGAGTGAGGGGCCCATCTGAGTGTGCGACTTTGCAAACACATGTCCGTGAAGCTAGCCTTGTTTAGAAAGCGGTAGTCTAGAACTTTAGCAGCACCAGAATGAGCATTTGGTGATAGTGATTTCTTGTGGGTTAAAGAAAGAACTGAGGTGTAGCTTAACAGAAAAAGTCATGTTAGCAAGACACAGGAATAGAATATTGAAAATGTGGATTCATAGTTGCACATGTGAAAAAGACCTGGAAGCTTCAGTATAATAATTACAGCAAATACTATGTGAATCAGCAGCATGAAGTAGCTGGAGTAAGATAGCTAATTTGCTATTGAGCTACATAAATAGAAGCATAATATCTAGGACAAGGATGGCAATAATGAAATCCAATTCTATACTCTTCAGACCACACCTGTGGTATTGTCTTCAGCTCTTTGCATCACATTTTAAAAGTGATATAAACAAATGAGACTATGATTAGTGGAACTGCGTAGGAAGAATGCAGGGACTCACAACAATGTAATCTAAGGAGCAGTGGGAAAATGGGGCTCTTCAGTTTTGCAGAAAGTAAAACTTGGTAGAGGAGAAGGGGTGAAATGAAAGGTGCTTCCGAATATTTGAAGAGCTTTCAAGCAGAAGAGGAATTAGATTAACTAATTTAACAATGGGGTGAAACTAGAGCCAATGGTGACTACTAGAAGGGACTAGATTTCAGCTCAGTGTTAGAAGGAACTCAGAATTGTAAGAGCTTTTAAAAGAAAAAAGGAACTGCTTTGGGAAGTAATGAATTTCCTGTTGCTGGAGCTTGGGTGTGGTGTTATCAAAAAAGGTTAATTTTTGAAGTCAGACAATCGGGTTCACATTCAGGCCTTGACACTTACTATTGACACTTACTAGTATAACTTGGTACACTGCTAATGTCTCCTAGCTTCAGTGGCTGATGGAGGAGATGTCTGACTTTTCTAGACGGCGTGCTTGGAGTATTAGAGAAAATCAATGTAAATCCCTTGATATATCTTCAAATGTCATGCTCACAAGGTACGGAATGTGCATCACAGGAAATATATATCATTTGACACATGTACAAGAACATATTTCTGGCTAGGGAAGGAGCTTACTTTGACCTAGATCTCAAGATGTCTATCTGAAAACCTTTTAAAAAAGGAACTTACTTAACATAGTTCTTATCAAACTTTTCCCTTAACTTCTTATATCATAGAAACTAAGATCATAAGAACCTGCCTAATAAATATTCTTAGAGTTTTCCTAGTGAAGTCTCAGTTTTTACATGGGGTTATAAATATGGCATTGCAAATTGTGATAGTCAAAATGAAACATTTTAAATTAAGTGGAATTTAATCTATTGCAATTCTTGTATAAAATATCTATATTCTCATCTTATCCTCTGATCTCCGTTTCTCTGAAGCATCTTTTAAAAATCAAGGTGTTTTTCTGGACGGGGGCAAATGTATAATTAAAGGATTATGGGGATCAATACTCTCACATCCAGCCAAGTTGGATAAGATAAATTCCATTTTATAGCTGGAAAAACTGAGGCTATACCAGCAGTAAAACTTATTGTGCTCGTTCCACATGTCAAGTGTTGTGTCAGACACTTTATTTCAATGCAGTACCAGTGACAACCCCAACTGAAGCAAGCATTATTATCTTTAGTCATAGGTGAAGCACCGAGGACAGAGGACAGAGACCATGCCTCTCTTATTAACTGCACTCACCCTGGGACCCAGCATAATGCCTGGCATACTAGGCATACAAGAAATATGTGTTGAATTAATGGCTAGTTGAAAGAACAAATGGAAACATGGAATCTCAGAAAGAACAAGTAAACGGACTGAGGTCATAAAGCTTTGTAAGTGGTGGAGGTCGGCTCAGACTCAGGTCATTGTGCTTGCCCTCTTCAAAGACTTGCGGAATCTACCTGTGATGACTATTGATTTCCAGGCACTGTATCAAGTGTGTAGGTGGTAATATGCATTTTCATACTGTAAGACCACTGAATATCTGGTAATTGACATTGGGTAAACCTGAGATAAATTATTTTTACAGATTTTTATCCTCTCTAGGTGTATTGTTTTATTTGCATTTTAGGAAGCTTGTTTTATACGTGTTGATTCCACTATTTTTGCTATCTCAGATACTGTTAAAAGTAACACAACAGGCCCCAAATGGAGTCACTTATGCTAAGCCACACATCACCAAACCCAGACTTAATTATAGTTTCAGCTCTCCCAGAAATGGAATCTTAAACCAGTAAATCAGGAATTGCCTGATCAACACCTGCCATCCCCTAAAGGAAAGTAACCTTGCAGGGACCAATCCTTTTTTTTTTTGCCTTGTATAACTTCCTTATTCCTAATCCCTTCTGCCTGTTAAAGTCTTTTATTTTGTACAACTCTTCAGAGCTCCTTTCTATCTGCTAGACTGGATGCTGCCCGATTTGTGAATTGTTGAATAAAGCTTTAAATTGTTGAATAAGATCTTTAAAGTTTATGCAGTTGAATTTTTTTTTAACAGATGCTGTTTTTAGAATAGCCCCTTTTCTCTGATTATGAAAACAATACATGGGGGACAGAATTAAATTATGTAGACCTGGATTTGAATTCAGACTCTACCATATATCAGCCAAGTGATCCTTGGCAAGTTACCTAATGGGGTTAATACTTCCTACATAGGTTCTTTTTTTTTTTTTTTCAGTACACGGGCCTCTCACTGTTGTGGCCTCTCCCGCTGCGAAGCACAGGCTCCGGACGCGCAGGCTCAGCGGCCATGGCTCACGGGCCCAGCCGCTCCGCGGCACGTGGGATCTTCCCAGACCGGGGCAAGAACCTGTGTCCCCTGCATCGGCAGGCAGACTCTTAACCACTGCGCCACCAGGGAAGCCCCTACATAGGTTCTTTATTCCCTCTTTCAGTCAGAATTATATAAAATAACATGTGCAATTTTCTTGGCATAGTGTCATGTATGTTATAAGCATTAAACTCATATTAAACCACTAATGATAAAATACTAACAATATATGCTCATTGTAGAAAACTTGTAAAACACAAAAATATTGAAAAGAAAGTAATAAAGCACTCATAATTGCATCCTCAAAGATGACCACGGTCAGCGTTTTGTTGTGTTTTCCTCTAAAATATTTTCTTTTCTTCTAAAAATGTTATGTACATGTTTAAATGGTTGAGATAGCACTGCATATATAATTTTGTGAACAGCTGTTTTTGTTTTTACCTCAGCAGGAGACTGATTTGGTTAAGAGCTAAACGGTGAAAAAAGTCAGGTGTGCCTTCCACACTAGAGCATTTTGATGGTATGTTCCTAGACCCTAAATGCGCACTTCTTCGTCTTTTAAATTACTTTTCTGCTCAAGGAGTGATGAAGCTGAAGAGTTGCTTGCCAGGATATCTGGGAAGCCGTAATTACTCTGCTCTCTAATTGAAGAATAAACATCCAGTTTTTACTTTGTGCTTTTTCCAGGACTGCGCTAATCAGGATGCTGGATCTTTGCGCTCTCAGATAATTAGTGATGAACATTTCGCTCTGGTTGTTCAATAACCTTCCCTTTCTTTTTCAATGCCTTCTCATTAGTAATCGAAAGAGAAATTGCATCAAAAAAGCTGAATGTAAGTTTATATGGCTCAAATGTCATCACTGGTTTGTGAATTACCCAAGAACCTGGGAGTATTTAATTTGGAAACCAGATGTGCTTATAATGATGAGAAAGGGATTGCCTTTTACAAGGGATGCACTCAGTTCAAGGGACTGATGGTGAAAAGGTCATGGGCTGCTTTCTTCCTGGCTGTTTGCATTTCTCAGAGTGACGGAAACAGGATTTAGCTAAGTTCAGGGACTGTGAGGGATTGATGAACTGCTACTTTTGGCTCTCACCTCATCTGGGGAAGACACTGTCATGTCAAAATTACTTTCACTATTTTCAGGAGAGAGAGGAATAGAGATCCAAGGCAGCCACTGAATTCTCAAAGCAAAAATACTATGAACTATAACTATCCTAGAAAGTAAAATAAGACACAGTTTTAAGTATAAAGAATTGGCCGTGAGTTTTCTGTATATTCTAGCTGTGCCAAAAGCTATATTCCTGACTGGAGTAGATTTTTAGAATTATCATCACCACCATCATTATTTTCATCATCATCATCATCATCATCATCATTGTCGTCATGATCATCATCATATTTAATAATATGAGTGAGTAGGGGAGTTACATCACATTTTGGAAATCCTCGGGATACTGAGGATGTTCTTTAAACTCAGGTGCATCTTTTAAAGTGCCTATGTTAGACTTGATCTGCATATTGGATTTTTGGATTTCTGACAACTGATTTTTCTGAGTAAGGATTTTTCTGACTTGATTTTCTGTTAAGCTGGTAGATATGGCATGTTGTGGGTTGAACTGTACCCCCCAAAAGATATTTTCAAATCCACACCTCCTGTATCTGAAAGTGATCTTATTTGGAAATAGGGTCATTATAGATGTAATCAAGTTAAGATGAAATCATACTGGACTGGGGCGGGAGCAGGGTGCTAAATCCCATGAGTGGTGTCCTTACAAGAATGCATGTGAAGATACAAGAGAGACATACACGGGAGAACTCCATGTGAAGACAGAGGCAGAGATTGGAGTGATGCAGCAGCAAGCCAGCGAATGTCAAGCATTGCCAGGAGTCAGCAGAAGCTAGAAGAGGCAAGGAAGGCTCCTTTCCTAGAGGCTCCAGAGGGAGCGTCTTAGACCTGCATGTTTCAGAATGGTGAGCAAATACACTAAGTTTGTGGTTATTTATTACTGTAGCCCTAGAAAACTAATACATAGTATGGATGAAGTTGACCTCCATCTATACTAAAGAGCCCCTTTTCAGGAGGACTAGAGCACTTTTATATTCTCAGACTGAGTTTTATACTGCTTCTTATTCTTCACTGCCTACCACAGTAGAAAATGGAGAAATAGGGTGTTTTTATAGTTCAGAGGGACTCACGGACACACGTATCATCTTAGGTTGGGTTTCCTCAGAAGCAGACACTGAGACAAGGATTTGTGTGAAAGTAGTTTCTTTGGAGATGATCCAAGGAAGGACTTACAAGGGAGTGGGGACATGAGATAGGCAAGAGAAGGAAGCAAGTATAAGGTGAGTCGATCAATTTACCACTGGGATGTAATTGTATTGGCAAGCTCTGGGGTACAATGTAGAACACCCCTCAGAATACCCCCCTGGAGGAGGGGAGTTGGCGGATAAATACCTGTCTTTTTGCCACAGATGCTCTTTTATTTGCTTCAAGAATTTTGTTCCTGTATATGTTCTTAGAGTACATGGTTTGCATTCTTAGAGTTTGCTTTTTACCTCTGCAAGGTTCACCTCTTAATCTTCATAGTTGAATTCCAAAATCATAATGGGAAGGACTTTTTAAGCATTAAAAACAAATCAAATTGTATGTAGTCTTAAGCTTCTTTCCGTGAAAATGCTGGACCCTTCTAGCCTGTCACTTTTTGTGCATCATTCTGGAGGAAGTTTTCCTCCTAGATGTGTCTCTTCATCATGGGCTGCACACAGTGCCCAGGAAAGAATAGATTTGCAAAAGGTAACACTGAGGTCAAATTTCCACCTACCCTGAGTCTGCTTAAAGCATAGTAGTGTAACTCCTTTGAGTATGTGAATTTATAAACAACTGTATAGCTGTGGAAGCCTGTTTAGTTGATCTTTTTAAAAAAGAAAATTTTCAGTCTTATTTGTAGTTGTTGAGTCAGAATGCGTGCTTTAGAAATGTAGTTTGTTTTTTTTTTTTTACATTTTTATTGGAGTATAATTGCTTTACAATGGTGTGTTAGTTTCTGCTTTATAACAAAGTGAATCAGTTATACATATACATATGTTCCCATATCTCTTCCCTCTTGCGTCTCCCTCCCTCCCACCCTCCCTATCCCACCCCTCCAGGCGGTCACAATGCACCGAGCTGATATCCCTGTGCTATGCGGCTGCTTCCCACTAGCTCTCTACCTTACGTTTGGTAGTGTATATATGTCCATGCCTCTCTCTCGCTTTGTCACAGCTTACTCTTCCCCTTCCCCATATCCTCAAGTTCATTCTCTAGTAGGTCTGTGTCTTTATTCCTGTCTTACCCCTAGGTTCTTCATGACATTTTTTTCCCTTAAATTCCATATATATGTGTTAGCATACGGTATTTGTCTTGCTCTTTCTGACTTACTTCACTCTGTATGACAGACTCTAGGTCTATCCACCTCATTACAAATAGCTCAATTTCGTTTCTTTTCATGGCTGAGTAATATTCCATTGTATATATGTGCCACATCTTCTTTATCCATTCATCCAATGATGGGCACTTAGGTTGTTTCCATCTCAGGGCTATTGTAAATAGAGCTGCAGTGAACATTTTGGTACATGACTCTTTTTGAATTATGGTTTTCTCAGGGTATATGCCCAGTAGTGGGATTGCTGGGTAATATGGTAGTTCTATTCGTAGTTTTTTAAGGAACCTTCATACTGTTCTCCATAGTGGCTGTACCAATTCAC
Organism: Aethalodelphis obliquidens; assembly: GCF_003676395.1. NCBI lineage: Eukaryota > Metazoa > Chordata > Mammalia > Artiodactyla > Delphinidae > Aethalodelphis > Aethalodelphis obliquidens. The sequence goes on from NW_020837954.1 coordinate 14,168,996, forward strand.
ATTCCCACCAGCAGTGCAGGAGTGTTCCCTTTTGTCTACACCATCTCCAGCATTTATTGTTTCTAGATTTTTTGAAGATGGCCATTCTGACTGGTGTGAGGTGATACCTCATTGTAGTTTTGATTTGCATTTCCCTAATGGTTAATGATGTTGAGCATTCTTTCATGTGTTTGTTGGCAGTCTGTATATCTTCTTTGGAGAAATGTCTATTTAGGTCTTCTGCCCATTTTTGGATTGGGTTGTTTGTTTTTTTGTTTTTGAGCTGCATGACCTGCTTATAAATTTTGGAGATTAATCCTTTGTCAGTTGCTTCATTTGCAAATATTTTCTCCCATTCTGAGGGTTGTCTTTTGGTCTTGTTTATGGTTTACTTTGCTGTGCAAAAGCTTTAAAGTTTCATTAGGTCCCATTTGTTTATTTTTGTTTTTATTTCCATTACTCTAGGAGGTGGGTCAAAAAGGATCTTGCTGTGATTTATGTCATAGAGTGTTCTGCCTATGTTTTCCTCTAAGAGTTTGATAATTTCTGGCATTACATTTAGGTCTTTAATCCATTTTGAGCTTATTTTTGTATATGGTGTTAGGGAGTGATCTAATCTCATACTTTTACATGTACCTGTCCAGTTTTCCCAGCACCACTTATTAAAGAGGCTGTCCTTTCTCCACTGTACATTCCTGCCTCCTTTATCAAAGATAAGGTGACCATATGTGTGTGGGTCTATCTCTGGGCTTTCTATCCTGTTCCATTGATCTATCTTTCTGTTTTTGTGCCAGTACCATACTGTCTTGATTACTGTAGTTCTGTAGTATAGTCTGAAGTCAGGGAGCCTGATTACTCCAGCACCGTTTTTCATTCTCAAGATTGCTTTGGCTATTCGGGGTCTTTTGTGTTTCCGTACAAATTGTGAAATTTTTTGTTGTAGTTCTGTGAAAAATTCCAGTGGTAGTTTGACAGGGATTGCATTGAATCTCTAGATTGCTTTGGGTAGTAGAGTCATTTTCACAATGTTGATTCTTCCAATCCAAGAACATGGTATATCTCTCCATCTATTTGTATCATCTTTAATTTCTTTCATCAGTGTCTTATAATTTTCTGCATACATTTGTCTCCTTAGGTAGGTTTATTACTAGATATTTTATTCTTTTTGTTGCAGTGGTAAATGGGAGTGTTTTCTTGATTTCACTTTCAGAATTTTCATCATTAGTGTATAGGAATGCAAGAGATTTCTGTGCATTAATTTTGTATCCTGCACCTTTACCACATTCATTGATTAGTTCTAGTAGTTTTCTGGTAGCATCTTTAGGATTCTCTATGTATAGTATCATGTCATCTGCAAACAGTGACAGCTTTACTTCTTCTTTTCTGATATGGATTCCTTTTATTTCCTTTTCTTCTCTGATTGCTGTGGCTAAAACTTCCAAAATTATATTGAATAAGAGTGGTGAGAGTGGGCAACCTTGTCTTGTTCCTGATCTTAGTGGAAATGCTTTGTTTTTCACCATTGAGGATGATGTTGGCTGTGGGCTTGTCATATATGGCCTTTATTATGTTGGGGAAAGTTCCCTCTATGCCTACTTTCTGCAGGGTTTTTATCATAAATGGGTTTTGAATTTTGTCAAAAGCTTTCTCTGCATCTATTGAGATGATCATATGGTTTTTCTTCTTCAATTTGTTAATATGGTGTATCACGTTGATTGATTTTGCATATATTGAAGAATCCTTGCATTCCTGGAAAAAACCCCACTTGATCATGGTGTATGATCCTTTTAATGTGCTGTTGGATTCTGTTTGCTAGTATTTTGTTGAGGATTTTTGCATCTATGTTCATCAGTGATATTGGCCTGTAGTTTTCTTTCTTTGTGACATCCTTGTCTGGTTTTGGTATCAAGGTGATGGTGGCTTCGTAGAATGAATTTGGGAGTGTTCCTCCCTCTGCTATATATTGGAAGAGTTTGAGAAGTATAGGTGTTAGCTCTTCTCTAAATGTTTGATAGAATTTGCCTGTGAAGCCATCTGGTCCTGGGCTTTTGTTTGTTGGAAGATTTTTAATCACAGTTTCAATTTCAGGGCTTGTGATTGGTCTGTTCATATTTTCTGTATCTTCCTGATTCAGTCTTGGCAGGTTGTGCATTTCTAAGAATTTGTCTATTTCTTCCAGGTTGTCCATTTTATTGGCATAGAGTTGCTTGTAGTAATCTCACATGATCCTTTGTATTTCTGCAGTGTCAGTTGTTACTTCTCCTTTTTCATTTCTAATTCTATTGATTTGAGTCTTCTCCCTTTTTTTCTTGATGAGTCTGGCTAATGGTTTATCAATTTTGTTTATCTTCTCAAGGAACCAGCTTTTCGTTTTATTGATCTTTGCTATTGTTTCCTTCATTTCTTTTTCATTTATTTGTGATCTGATTTTTATGATTTCTTTCCTTCTGCTAACTTTGGGGTTTTTTTGTTCTTCTTTTCTCTAATTGCTTTAGGTGCAAGGTTAGGTTGTTTATTCGAGATGTTTCCTGTTTCTTAAGGTAGGATTGTATTGCTATAAACTTCCCTCTTAGAAGTGCTTTTGCTGCATCCCATAGATTTTGGTTTGTCGTGTCTTCATTGTCATTTGTTTCTAGGTATTTTTAAATTTCCTCTTTGATTTCTTCAGTGATCACTTCGTTATTAAGTAGTGTATTGTTTAGCCTCCATGTGTTTGTATTTTTTACAGATCTTTTCCTGTAATTGATATCTAGTCTCATAGCGTTCTGGTTGGAAAAGATACTTGAAACAATTTTAATTTTCTTAAGTTTACCAAGGCTTGATTTGTGACCCAAGAGATGAACTATCCTGGAGAATGTTCCATGAGCACTTGAGCAAAATGTGTATTCTGTTGTTTTTGGATGGAATGTCCTATAAATATCAATTAAGTCCATCTTGTGTAATGTATCATTTAAAGCTTGTGTTTCCTTATTTACTTTCATTTTGGATGATCTGTCCATTGATGAATGTGGGGTGTTAAAGTCCCCTACTATGAATGTGTAGTAAGATTTCCCCTTTTATGGCTGTTAGTATTTGCCTTATGTATTGAGGTGCTTCTATGTTAGGTGCATAAATATTTACAATTGTTATATCTTCTTGTTGGATCGATCCCTTGATCATTTGTAGTGTCCTTCTTTGTGTCTTCTGATAGTATTTATTTTATTTTATTTTTAATTTTATTTATTTTTTTTGCAGTACACGGGCCTCTCCCTGCTGTGGACTCTCCCGCCGTGGAGCACAGGCTCCGGATGCGCAGGCCCAGCGGCCATGGCCCATGGGCTCAGCCGCTCCGCGGCATGTGGGATCTTCCCAGACTGGGCACAAACCCGTGTCCCCTGCATCGGCAGGTGGAATCTCAACCACTGCGCCACCAGGGAAGCCCAATAGTCTTTATTTTAAAGTCTTATTTTGTCTGATACGAGAATTGCTACTCCAGCTTTCTTTTGGTTTCCATTTACATGAAATACCTTTTCCATCCCCTTTCTTTCAGTCTGTATGTGTCTCTAGGTCTGAAGTGGGTCTCTTGTAGACAGCAAATATATGGGTCTTATTTTTGTATCCATTCAGCCAATCTGCGTCTTTTGGTGGGAGCATTTACATTTAAGGTAATTATAAATATGTTCATATTCCCATTTTCTTAATTGTTTTGGGTTCGTTATTGTAGGTCTTTTCCTTCTCTTGTGTTTCTTGCCTAGAGAAGTTCCTTTAGCAGTTGTTGTAAAGCTGGTTTGGTGGTGCTGAACTCTCTCAGCTTTTGCTTGTCTGTAAAGGTTTTAATTTCTCCATCAAATCTGAATGAGATCCTTGCTGGGTAGAGTAATCTTGGTTGCAGGTTTTTCTCCTTCATCACTTTAAATATGTCCCGCCAGTCCCTTCTGGCTTGCAGAGTTTTTGCTGAAAGATCAGCTGTTAATCTTTTGGGGATTCCCTTGTGTGTTATTTGTTGTTTTTCCCTTGCTGCTTTTAATATGTTTTCTTTGTATTTAATTTTTGACAGTTTGATTAATATGTGTCTTGGTGTATTTCTCCTTGGATTTATCCTGTATGGGACTCTATGTGCTTCCTGGACTTGATTAACTATTTCCTTTCCCATATTAGGGAAGTTTTCAACTATAATCTCTTCAAATATCTTCTCACTCCCTTTATTTTTCTCTTCTTCTTCTGGAACCCCTATAATTTGAATGTTGGTGCATTTAATGTCCCAGAGGTCTCTGAGACTGTCCTCAATTGTTTTCATTCTTTTTTCTTTATTCTGCTCTGCAGTAGTTATTTCCACTATTTTCTCTTCCAGGTCACTTTTCCGTTCTTCTGCCTCAGTTATTCTGCTATTGATCCCATCTAGAGTATTTTTAATTTCATTTATTGTGTTGTTCATTGTTGCTCTTTTCATCTTTAGTTCTTCTAGGTCCTTGTTAAATGTTTCTTGCATTTTGTCCATTCTATTTCCAATATTGTGGATCATCTTTCCTATGTTTATTCTGAATTCTTTTTTAGGTAGACTGCCTATTTCCTCTTCATTTAGGTCTGTTAGGTCTGGTGGGTTTTTATCTTGCTCCTTCATGTGCTGTGTGTTTTTCTGTCTTCTCATTTTGCTTATCTTACTGTGTTTGGGGTCTCCTTTTTGCAGGCTGCAGGTTCATAGTTCCCGTTGTTTTTGGTGCCTGTCCCCAGTGGCTAAGGTTGGTTCAGTGGGTGGTGTAGGCTTCCTGGTGGAGGGGACTATGCCTGTGTTCTGGTGGATGAGGCTGGATCTTGTCTTTCTGGTGGGCAGGTCCACGTCTGGTGGTGTGTTTTGGGGTGTCTGTGGACTTATTATGATTTTAGGCAGCCTCTCGGCTAATGGGTGGGGTTGTGTTCCTGTCTTGCTAGTTGTTTGGCATAGGATGTCCAACACTGTAGCTTGCTGGTCATTGAGTGAAGCTGGGTGCTGGTGTTGAGATGGAGAACTCTGGGAGATTTTTGCCGTTTGATATTATGTGGAGCTGGGAGGTCTCTTTTGGACCAGTGTCCTGAAGTTGGCCCTCCCTCCTCAGAGGCACAGCACTGACTCCTGGCTGTAGCACCAAGAGCCTTTCATCCACGTGGCTCAGAATAAAAGGGAGACAAAGTAGAAAGAAAGAATTAGTAGAAGTAGAAAGAAAGAAAGAAAGAAAGAAAGGAGGGAGGGAGGGAGGGAGGAAGGAAGGAAGGAAGGAGGGAAGGAAGGAAAAGAAAGAAGATAAAGTAAAATAAAATAAAGTAAGATAAAATATAATAAAGTTATTAAAATAAAAAAATTATTATTAAGAAAAAAAGAAAAAACAAAAAAACGAACGGATAGAATCCTAGGACAAATTGTGGAAGCAAAGCTATACAGACAAAATCTCACACAGAAGCATATATATACACACTCGCAAAAAGAGTAAAAGGGGAAAAAATCATAAATCTTGCTCTCAAAGTCCACGTCCTCAATTTGGGATGATTCATTGTCTAAAGGAGGGAAGGAAGAAAAGAAAGAAAGAAAGAAAGAAGATAAAGTACAATAAAATAATTAATATAAAAATAATTAAGAAAAAAAATTTAAAAAAAAGAAGAAAAAAAAAGGAAGGATAGAACCCTAGGACAAATGGTGGAAGCAAAGCTATACAGACAAAATCTCACAGAGAAGCATACACATACACACTCACAAAAAAAGAGGAAAAGGGGAAAAAAATCATAAATCTTGCTCTCAAAGTCCACCTCCTCAATTTGGGATGATTCGTTGCCTATTCATGTGTTCCACAGATGCAGGGTACATCAACTTGATTGTGGAGCTTTAATCCGCTGCTTCTGAGGCTGCTGGGAGAGATTTCCCTTTCTCTTCTTTGTTCTCACAGCTCCCAGGGGCTCAGCTTTGCATTTGGCCCCGCCTGTGCGTGTAGGTCGCAGGAGGGCGTCTGTTCTTCGCTCAGACAGGACGGGGTTAAAGGAGCAGCTGATTCGGGGACTCTGGCTCACTCAGGCGGGGGTGGGGGGGTGGGGAAGGGAGGGGCACGCGGGGGGGGCGGGGCACGCAGTGCGGGGCGGGCCTGCGGCGGCAGAGGCCGGCGTGACGTTGCACCAGCCTGAGGCGCGCTGTGCGTTCTCCTGGGGAAGTTGTCCCTGGGTCCTGGGACCCTGGCAGTGGCGGGCTGGACAGGCTCCCCGGAATGGGTGTGTGGATAGTAACCTGTGCTCGCACACAGGCTTCTTGGTGGCGGCAGCAGCAGCCTTAGCGTCTCATGCCCGTCTCTGAGGTCCGCGCTTTTAGCTGCGGCTTGCGCCCGTCTCTGGAGCTCCTTTAAGCAGCGCTCTTAATCCCCTCTCCTCGCGCACCAGGAAACAAAGAGGGAAGAAAAAGTGTCTTGACTCTTTGGCAGCTCCAGACTTTTCCCCAGACTCCCTCCCGGCTAGCCGTGGCGCACTAACCCCCTGCAGGCTGTGTTCACGCCGCCAACCCCAGTCCTCTCCCGGCGTTCCAACTGAAGCCCGTGCCTCAGCTCCCAGCCCCGCCCACCCCGGCAGGTGAGCAGACAAGCCTTTCGGTCCGGTGAGTGCCAGTCGGCCCTGATCCTCTGTGCGGGAGTCTCCCCGCTTTGCCCTCCGCACCCCTGTTGCTGTGCTCTCCTCCGCGGCCCCGAAGCTTTCCCTTTCTGCCACCTGCAGTCTCCGTCTGCGAAGGGGCTTCCTAGTGTGTGGAAATCTTTCCTCCTTCACGGCTCCCTCCCACTGGTGCAGGTCCCGTCCCTATCCTTTTGTCTCTGTTTATTCTTTTTTCTTTTGCCCTACCCAGGTACGTGGGGCGTTTCTTGCCTTTTGGGAGGTCTGAGGTCTTCTGCCAGTGTTCAGTAGGTGTTCTGTAGGAGTTGTTCCACGTGTAGATGTATTTCTGGTGTATCTGTGGGGAGGAAGGTGGTCTCCGCGTCTTACTGTTCCGCCATCTTCCCGGAAGCCCTCTAGAAAATGTAGTTTTAAGCCCTGGATTTGATTTGGCAAAGAGAGTATTTTTAAAGTTAGCAAAAATTATGTAATTTTCTCTCTCACCAAAGAAGTGATGGACAGGACCAGAGATTGCCTTTTTATTTTTTTTTTGGATTCATACAGAAAGACTTGCCCTACAGGAAGATGCTGTCCCAAACTCAGAGAGCGTTTTGGGTATTACAAATTTTGCAAAAAATTCAAGGCATACAGGAGAGGGAAGTTTTATATTACCTCGAACAATAGCGAGTGCAATGGAACACCTGTCAAATGAACCTGGCTTTCCTTCCAGCAGCAGCAGCATTGAAATTTTCAAGGTGTGGTGAATTATTATCCACCATCTGTTTTGCAATATGTTAATTCTTCTTGAACCAAAATCACAATCCAGCAAATGAGCTCTTAGCAAAGCAACAAGTCATCATTCATATGAGGCTATAGAAAGAACTTGAGCCAGAAATTATTAGCGCAAATGCTTTGCCAGAAACAGAGTGGAATCTTATTAAAGACCAGAGAAAATGGTCAATTAGCTAATGAGACACAAAATAAGCAGTCAGTGATGGGAAGAGGGGAAAATAGTATCTACAGAGGTTAAACTAGAGGATGTTATTCTGTTTTATCATTCAGAAAACAATTACTGACCACCTCTATAAAAATTTTCATGTGACATTTGTCCATGGTTGCTGTGTAAGTGTGCCCCAGAGTTGTGAAATGTAGTTGTGCTGGGTTTTTCTTTGTCCTGTGACTGTAGTAAGATTATTGTGTAGAGAACTTGTACCTAAAATCCATTCTTTATTTATATGTGATATAAAATTGAACTTGAGATGAATAGCATATTTTGCGGGTATTTTATTTAAATAAATAAATATCTGTGTAGTATAATCCATAAATATATATTGTCTTTTAGGAATTGTAGAAAAGTTTTAGTTATTGATATTGACTGGGACTACTTTTCCTTATGAATTATGGATTAATCTATAGCTATATCATATAAATAATATAAACAGAGATCAACACTAATGCATTTTGTATTAAGCTATGAGATAACAGGTGATTTTTAATATAATGTGTGCTTCACAAAATTCATTTGCAAATAAAATTTTATTATTAAAATCATTTGCTGATGTATTTTAAAATTGTAGATTTTTCAAAGTAGGAAATTTAACTATCTTAAATTTATTATCTAAATTGCTAAATATAATATGCAGTATATTTAATAATTTTCCTTCAGCTATTTATTTGGCTGTAAATCTTTGGTGTTTTAAATAAAACTTATATTCTTTCTCTTAAATCTTCCTGAACTATGCACACCACCTGTTCTATTATGAATACATAACAGACATAAAAAGAAATGAAGTGAAAATTGTCTAGTGACTGGACTGTTTAATAATTCCTTCCTGAAATTTAAGATTAGGATTCTGAAAATTTGGGGGATGTGTTAAGTTTGAGTTAAGGGACTAAAGAGGATATACTGGAAAATATGAGTGGGTCTCAAGTATGATTCTGAGATCTCTGATAAATGTATACGTACATCTAAGCCTATGTATACTTCATGTATATGTGTATGTTTTGTATTTACATCCCTATGTATAGCTATCTATGCCTACACATTTACAGTAATTCAAACAATAGATAGCACATCAAATGGACTGTATATTATATTTTACATATGTAAAAATTTTTAAAAGCCTTGAATTCAATACAATTAGTTCCAATTTCTTTGCTTTTTGGATGTCTGAGATGATGTCTGCTGATGTTGCTGATGATTTTGGTGATAAATGAAGAGAAGTAGATTTTCCTGGGAAGAATTGTCCTCCCACTCTTGGGTCTCCAAGTTCTTAGGTTTTCTTTGTTCTACTCGGAACTTGAAGTTGTGAGATTATTTCTTGAGAAGGCTTACCATCTTTTGGGTATGTTTGAATGGCACTGACTAAAGCCCAGGAGTATCTTTTCTTTTTTTTTTTTTTTAAATGACATTGTGTGTTTGTTTGCTAATCATATTATAATATATAATTTAATTATAGGACATTGGGGGAATTAAAAAGGATAAAGGAAGAAAATAAGTTATTCATAATCCCTATCATCCCAAAACAGCCGTTATTATCATTTTGGTTCACATCCTTCCAAATATGTAGTTTAAAGCTTTTCAGACATTATAATTCTAAAGGCATAAGTAAAGTTAAAGCAACAGTAGTTATCATAAACTTCACTGGCTTGAGCTCCCTCCAGCAGATGTAAGAGTCTTACTAGTGTAAGACTCTTACACTAATGTTATTTTGGCATGGCCAGGAAAGACTCTTATGGCCTCATTACATGTCCTCCACACCCTGACATCACCTGCAAAACCACTTGGATGACAGCTCTTCAGCTGCCTTGATGTCGTGGCTTGGCCTTTCGGGTAATCAGCCCCCATCCAAGAGCCCACAAAGAGTCACTGTTAGAACAAAAGCCATTTCTATTACTGAGGAAATTCCAAGGGATTTAGGAGCTCGATGTCAGACCCTCCTATCCCTCAGGAAATTATAACAGCCTTAGGAGCTCTGTGTCAGGAACAGAGGCAGATACCAACATATATATTTACTATCGTTCCACATTTATTCACACTGGTTTTGACCTATTCAGAAAACAACAATCTGTACTACCTATGAGGTTCTGAATATACCTGCCCTGCCCAATCCTACTTATTTGCACACCTCGACTATCCCCCTATGATCCTATACTTTGTGTTCAGCAGAAGCTTTCCCAAATCATGTCCTGGTCTTTTGCCAAAGTGGCATTTGAGACTCTGCCTTGATTTCTAATTACTTCATTTGCATCTGTATCTTCAAATTTTAACGTTAGCACGAGACAGGGTGCCATTGTCTAATTTCAGCTTCACTGAATTCTCCGTCCATTTTATTAGCTTCCTTTCAGCCCAAGAGCTCAGGACCACAAATGCTTTGTGGTCTCCTCCTTTTTTATTGCATTGTTTCCCCCTAAAGTCTTGTTAACTGTGCAAAACTATTGTACTTTTTATTTTGGGGGGTCATGCCACACGGCTCGTGGGATCTTAGTTCCCTGATCAGGGATTGAACCCGGGCCCTCGGCAGTGACAGCACAGAGTCCTAACCACTGGACAGCAAGGGAATTCCCTAAAACTATTGTATTTTTACTAACTAACCATGGTATCGTTCGTTTAACATTGTGGGTTTCTCTTCTGATCCATGCTACCCAGACAAAAGAAAAAATGAATGCTCACCGAGTGATTCTCTTTGAAAGTCTCTTTGCTCCTCCTTATAAAACTGTATCAAATCACTGAAATCTCTTTCAAAGGCCCTGCCTTACTGTATGTAGTTTATGTACTAGATTCCTCTGTGTCATCACTCCTAAGATGTAAAGTGAGAATGATAATAATAGTACTTATCTCATAGGGCTGTTATCAGCTTAAATGGGCTTACAGTATTACCTGGCACATACTAAGTGCTTAACAGTATCATTTAAATAACCATTACTATAATTATTGCTACACTGCTTCTCTCTAAGTGTGGGTTTTGTATTTTATTATGAATACATTGGGCTTTAGTATGAATATTAGTATGAATTAGTATGAATATTAGTATGAATATTATAATAATATATTATAATATAATAATAATATTATATTAGTATGTATTAGTATAATAATAATATTAGTATGTATAGTAATTGGTATGTAATTAGTATACTAATTAGTAGGTATACTAATTAGTGCACTAATAATATTATTAGTATAATAATAATAATATTAGTATGAATATTAGTATGAATACACTGGGCTTTAGTATGAATATTTAGTATGTATTTTAGTATGAGTACACTGGGCTTTAGTATGAATACAAATGGGAGGGGGCTAGAACTCTGCAAATAGAATCTATAGGATATCGAAGATGAATTACTGCCTTTTGTAACAACAATTAACTTAGATGGAAAATTTTCTTTGCTTCAGTATGTTCTACACAATGCTGGTTCTTGTTTTAATGATGTTGAGCTCTTCTGTATCCTAACTGTTCTGTATTTGTGTACCTTTATGGAGGCCAGCTCTCTTTCAGTCACAGTTGGTGTTCAGGCTTTCTAATGGTGAGAAGGACATTTTAAAATCCTTTCTGAGAGTCCTTATTGGGAATGGATTCCCCATTGTGTGGCATCATAAGATTTCCTGTTGTTAAAAGATAAGCTGAGGCATATTAAAACTTTTAAGAGTTTATTTCAACAAAAACTGATTAGAATCAAGCAACATCCAATCTAGCAAGTAGAAAGGACCTCTGAGGAACGGTACAAAATGAAAGACTTTTATAGGCAGAAGGGAGCAGGCACAAGGAAGTTATACTAGGCCATAAAGTGTGCTGGTTATTGCAAGTTTACTTTCCTTTAGGGGATGGCAGGGATCTATCAGGCAGATTACTAACCAGTGCTATCAGGTGATTCCTGACTGATTGGCTTATGATTCCATTTCTGATAGAGCCAAAACTGTAATTAACGTAAGTCTGTTTGTTGATGTGGGGCTTAGCATAAATGGTTCCATTTTGGGTCTGATTATCTTGTTTTTAACACTGTGTAACACCATTAAGCCTGAGATCCGCAGCTGATGAGCCCTACTGTCTTGATGTTCACCATCTTTTGTCTTCCTAAAGCACTGCGTAATCATAATATATTTTCACCAGGTTAGGAGGCTGTTACCAACTGTGCAGTTGGCAAGAGGCAGAAGAACAAGCCTGGAGGTCAGTGATCCAGAGTTGCATTTCACTTCATGAGGAAGTCATAAAACAAAGCAACGGATCCAACATGCACACGGTTGTGGAAGAGATACGGACACAATTCCATGTGCCCTCAGTGAAGGAATACAGGTCCCCTTCTCCTCTCAAAGGTGAGCTCCGCAAGGACAGGAGACCTGTCTTAAGCATCTTAGTATCTCTGTGCCTGTCTAAGTGTAATCAGATGCCTCCCATGGACCTGAATCTGTGGCAAGGCACCTACCTGATCTCCTCAAATTCCCATCAGCGCCTGAGGGGTAGGCAGTGATAGACTCATTGAAGACCACGTTGGGGGAGCTCTGCTTGGTTAAATAGAGAGTGGCAGAATGAGGAGCCAGATTCAGGTCTGATGACCACAGTGCTTTGACAGGTAGGTAGTGGGGTCCTGGAGCTGGGCTGCCGGGTTCAGATCCTGGCTCGGTCATTCACTAGCTGTGTGAATTTAGGCCAGTCTCTTAATCTCTTTGGTTCTCCATTCCCAAGATGTAAAATGGGGACAATAACAGTCTTCAGGGATGTTATCGGCTGAAGATTACAGCATTGCCTGGCATATACTAAGTATTCAAGAAATATCAGCTAAAGTAATATTACTACTACTACTACTATACTACCTTTCTCTAAGTGGGCTTTATATTTTAGTCTGAGGGCACTGGACTCAATAGGGAGCTAGAACTCTGAAAACAGAATCTGCAGGATATGAAAGATAATATTACTGCCTGACCTCCTTTAGTATCTCTTAGTATCTTTCTTTCCATTATGTTTGGATTTCTGGCTCAGTTTGAGTCATTCCCTAGAAAGAGACAGAATGTACTAAAATTCCACCTGGGTAACAGTTTCAACACTAAACAGTGTGTCTGTCCATAGGAAGTCATAAAAATTCATGGAAAATTTCATCTTAAGAGTATAACTGATCCAACAAAGGAAAAGCACAGGCAGTGATACATATTTGCTAACTTTTTCTGGGCGTTCCATTTCCCAAGATAAATACACAATTCTGAATATTTTAATCCATTAAGATTTTCATTTTATAAATTGCTGAGTAAATAATGTATTTTCTAGGCAGAAAAGCTCAAGGAATCCAATCCTTCTAATTTAATTTACTTTCCTTAAATAATGGTTGAATAAATATTAAAATGAAAATATTCTTTTCTTTTAAGCAAGGAAGGAATTTATATTTATTGCATTTCTTCCTTGACCAGATTAATTTTGTCCTTCCAGTTCACTACTCAGTGGTAAATTTAGAGACACATGGTGTTGATCATTTCTTTTAGGGTTTACAACTGTTCTGTGGGTGTGCTTGGGTATTAAGAGAATGTGGGGACAGTGGGAGAGGTTGTTGTGTTTCGCATATTTTGTTTCTTTCGTTAGAAAAACATTTTTAGAAGTGCACAGATATTCTGTACTTTTCAAAGATATGAAAGGTGATCTTTATATCCAGAAAAAAGTATGTTTGGGAAAAAAACCATAACCACCTATGGCTTTTTAAAATGAATTTTAGAAATTTCCTTGTGTATTCAGATTTCTCATGCCATAAAGTTACTCTTTTCCCCCCTTTCCATATACTGTGGAAAGGAAGGAAGGAAGGAAATCAATATTCACAGTCCACACTTAAGGGGTGGGGTGTTAGGCTCTACCTCCTTGACTGTGGCATATCTGCACAAATTATTTGGAATTCTGCTGGGGAAAGTTGTCTATTCTCCCTAATTTATTTATTTATTCAGTCACTTACATCAGCATGGATTCATGCGTGCTCATGGGTATATATTTTAAGTTATAAGCTAATATTACTTTATTAATTTTGTTGCTCAAGTTTTTCCAGCTTTGTTGCTCAAAGTTCCATTGGGAGCTCTTTCATTTGGTTCCTAGATCCCTTTGACATACCTACATCATTGTTATTTATTATTAGTCTTTTTTTTTTTTTTTTTTTTTTGCGGTACGCGGGCCTCTCACTGTTGTGGCCTCTCCCGTTGCGGAGCACAGGCTCCGGACGCGCAGGCTCAGCAGCCATGGCTCACGGGCCCAGCCGCTCGCGGCATGTGGGATCTTCCCGGACTGGGGCACGAACCCGTGTCCCCTGCATCGTCAGGCGGACTCTCAACCACTGCGCCACCAGGGAAGCCCCTTATTAGTCTTTTTTAAAGCACCTCCTTATTTTCTGATACTATAGGATGCTCCAGGCTCATCTTGTGTATTTCCTGCCGCAGTCCTAGAATCAGCCATTTCTCCCAGGAGCCCTGTTTTTTTCTGAAGGATGGTATTTAAAAGCAAGATCTGGGCACTGATTGTGCTCCTACTGGGCTCTCTCAGCTGAAAGAACAGGAGATATATGTGTGTATTCTAACCTATGTATATACACCTATCTAAAAATACTTGGATATGTAACCAACTGTATCTATATGACAAAGCTGATCCAGTGAGTTCTTACTGATGTTTCCAACTCTTATTATTTCATGGATCATTCTAGTTTTCTTCCCTTCCTTATCTCTAAGGTCCCACTCCCCCCATCTGTCATCCGTTTACTTAATTTTTCACTTCTGGCATACACATACAGTGCTTTCAGAAGTGTTAACACATAATCCAATGGGAAACAACTTTATTACAGTGCTATGTCCAGTTCCTATTGCCTTTACTCTTACAGACTCCATTCATTTCCAGAGTTATTTAGGTTGCCAGCTTATTCCCCTACCCACGTCAGTGAGGGTGTTTCATATATTTATAAGACATTTAGATTCTTTTGCCACATCCTGCATTCTCTGTTGTGATCCTACCACCTCCTAGATTGATTTTTTTTAAATTTTGCATACATTGAAGTTTGCTCTTTGTGCTATAAAGTTCTATGGGTTTTGTCAAATGCTTAATAGTTTGCATTCACCATTACAGTATCACACAAAATAGTTCTACCACCCTAAAAAGTAATCCTTTGTGCTATACCTGTATAATCACCTCCTCCCCCTGAGTCCTTGGCAACGACTTATCTATTTACCATTTCTATTATTTTACCTTCTTCAGGCTGTCATATGATTGGAATCATACAGTACATAGCTTTTTCAGACTGGCTTTTTTCACTTATCAATATGCATTTAAAATTCATCTATGTCTTTTTGTGGCTTGATAACTCTTTTCTTTTTATTGCTGAATAACATTCCATTTGATGTATATACCAGTTTGTTTATCTATGCTTACGGAAGGCATCTTGGTTGCTTCCAGTTCTTGTTGATTACGAATAAAGCTTCTATAAACTTTCACATGCATTTTTGCATGGACATAAAGCTTTCAAATCAGTTGGGAAAATACTTAGAAGTGCAATTGCTGAATTGGATGGTAGGGCTACATTTAGTTTTGTGAGAAACTGCTGAACTCTCTGCCAAAGTGTCTTCCAAGGCTGTACCATTTTTCATTCCCATAAACAATGAATGAGACGTCCTGTTGCTCCATATCCTCACCAGTCCTTGATATTGTCAGCTTTTGGTTTTAGTCATTCTAATATGTGTTTAGTGGTTTCATATTGTTGTTTTAATTCGAAATTGCCTAATGACAGATAATGTTGAGAGTCTTTTCATATACTTATTTGCCATCTGTATATTTTCTTTGGGGAGATGTTCAGATCTTTTGCCCATTTTTTTCATTGAGGTGTTTGCTTTTAAGAGATCTTTGTATATTTTGGATACAAATCTTTAATCAAATACATGTTTTGCAAATATTTTCTCCGTGTCTGTGGTTTGCCTTTTCATTCTCTTGAGTGTCTTTCTTAGAGAATGCAGCTTTTAATTTTAACAAAGCCCAACTTATCAATTTTTTCTTTTGTGGATCATGCTATTGGTGTTGTGTTAAAAAACTTATCACCAAACCTAACATCGTGCAAAACTTCCTGAAGAAGTTTTATAGTTTTGCATCTTACATTTAGTTTTATTATACATTTTGAGTTAATTTTTATGTAAAATGTAAGATCTGTGTCTAGGTTTATTTATTTTTTGCATAGGGGCATCCAGTTGTTCTGGCACCATTTATTGAAAGACTGTTCTTTTTCTATTGAATTGTCTTTGTTCCTTCGTCCAAGTTCAGTTGACTATATGTGTGTAGGTCTAGTCTGGGCTCTTTATTCTGTTCCATTGTGCTATGTATCCTTTTGCTGAGATGATGCTATTTTGATTACTGTGGCCTTTAAATAAGTCTTGAAATCGAGTAAGGTTAGTCCTCCAACATGGTTCCTCCTCTTCTCCTTCTTCCTCTCCTTCTCCTTTTTCTCTTTCTCCTCTTCCTCCTCCTGCATCTCTTCCCCTCCTCCCCCCTTCCCCTCCTCCTCCTGTTCCTCCTTCTCCTCTTCTTTGGTACTGGGTTGGTTGTTCTAGGTCTTTTGCCTTTCCATATAAACTTAAGAATCAGTTTGTTGACATCTACAAAATAGTTTGCTGGTATTTTGATTGGGATTGCATTATATCTGTAGATCAAGTTTGGAAGAATTGACATCCTAATTAACAATATCGAGTTTTCAATCCATGAACATTGCTCTATTTATTTAGATACGCTTTCATTTTTAAGCAATCACTGTTTTATTGTTTTCTGTATACAGGTCCTGCACATATTTTGTTAGATTTAAACCTAAGTGTTTCATTTTGGGAGGATGCTACTTTAAATGGTATTGTCTTATTAATTTCAAATTCCAGTTGTTTATTGCTGGCATGTATATAGGAAAGTAATTGACTTCTGTGCATTAACTTCATATCCTGTGACTTGCTATACTTGCTTATTAGTTCCAGAAGTGTTTTGATCATTCTTTGAGATTTTCTGCATTGTATATCTTGTCATCATGAATAGAGACAGTTTCAATCTGTACACCTTTTATTTCTTTTTCTTGTTTTATTCCACTAGCTAGTACTTATTGTATAACATTGAATTTGAGTGGTGAGAGAGAAATCCTTATCTTGTTTTTAGTGTTGGGGAGCAAGTGATCAGTATTTATTTCACCATTAAATATTATGTTAACTTTATGTTTTTTGTAGATGTTATCAAATTGGGGAAGTTCTCCTTCATTCCTAGTTGGCTGAAAAAAATTTTTTTTTTTATCATGAATGGGTTGGACTTTATCAAATGCTTTTCTGTGTCAGTTGGCATAATAATATGATTTTTCTTCTGTAGTCTGTTGATTTGGTGGATTATATTGATTGATTTTCAAGTGTTGAACCAGCTTTGCCTACTTGGAATAAATGCCACTTGATCATGGTGTATAATTCTTTTTAAACATTGTCAGATTCAATTTGGTAATATTTTGTTGAGGATTTTTACATCTATATTCATGAGAAATAATGGGCTGTAGTTTTTGTTTCTTGTACCATCTTTCTCTGCTTTTGGTATTAGAGTAATGCTAACCTCATAGAATGAATTAAGGAATATTCCCTCTGCTTCTGTTTTCTTTAGGAGATCAGTGTCATATCTGTTTCTGACACTTGCTTCCTCTACTTAGACTATTTCTTCTTGCCTTTTGGTGTGCCTTGGAATTTTTTGTAGGAAGCTGTACATGTTGTATTGGATAATAGGACCTGGGGAAATAAGCCTTCACTGTGATGATTTATGTTAATATGCAGTTGGGCTGTATTTGCTCTTGATAAAGGTGCCAGACACTTTAAATTCCTCTTATCTCCCCTCTTGACTTGGGTGCCCTGCTCTTATCTCCCCTCTTGACTTTGGGTTTCCCTAAGTCCTTCTCCTCCAAGAGGATCTGTGTCTTGAAGTTTTTTCAGCTATAATCCACTGGTATCACACTGGAGTCTCCCTGGTGTGTGATATTTTGTGGGCCTGTGTCTATGGCCTGAGATCCTCACAAGAGTTTTTTTTCTTAATAGCTTCTCCTCTCTCCCCCACCTCCCCTAGATGAGATAGGAAGGCTGTGAGGGCTGGAGTCCCAGGGCTTGGAAACAAGCTCTGGTAGAGTCTTTTGTTCTGGAGAGTAGGTCTTTGCTATATAGAAGACTCTGGATGTATTTCACAAGGATTCCTCTTCTTTTCCTCCTACCAGAGACACCAGGGCATTTTTCTAATTATTCAAGGTTACCATTTAAGTGTTTTTACAAGTTTATAGCTCCAGTGGTTTCTGCTATAGATAGGCAGATTTTGACTGTCACTCCCTGGATTTGCCCATTTCTTCAGATTTGGGAGTGGTTGTTTCCCCTGCAAACTCAGTTCTTTCATGGGTTTAAGAAAAGTTATTCGTTTTCAGTTTCTTCAGCTTTTTCTTGTTGTAAGGATGGGGTAAAGAATTCTAAGCTTTTTGCATGTCGTAGCTGAAACTTCTAGTACATTTTTAGTGACTTATTATTTTATTCTATTAATTTGTTGCTTCTTAATAGGGCATGACATATCTCTGCCTTGTCTTACCCATTCTTTCACCCCTCACTTCCAGCTCCCCACTAACCCATGTCCACATATTGTACTTGTCCCCTGTGGATCTCTGTAAGATTTTCTTTTCTATCTTGGCTTTTATTATCTATTAGTTTTTTCTTCTTAACATTTTTGATTCATCTTGAATTTATTTTGGTTGAAGGAGTGAGTTAGCCATCCATTTTTGGTTTTGCCGAAATGCCAGACCATTTTTTTGGATAAATCTATCTTTTCCCCACTGATATAAAAAATTTTACTTTTTGTATACTAAATTAAAAATATATATGATCTATTTCTGAACTCTTAAATTTGTTCTATTGATCTGTTAGTGTACTCCTGTGCCAGTACCAACTTTTTAATGTAGGTTTCATAGTGTAGTGAGTTACTAAGAAAAATAGTATTTTACAAATAGTAATGCATTAATGATATACATTATTTTAAGAATAACTGATGTTGGTAATATTTATTTTGCTTTTCTATGAACAGGTATCTTTTTATTTATTCATCTTGCATTGTATCTGTTAGTAGAATTTTAAAAGTTATTTTTTTACATAGATCCAATATACTTCTTATATTTATTTTAACTATTTTATCTTTTCATTGTATTTTCTCAGCAGTAATTATTTGTATACAAGACAGCAATCGATTTGGGGACATTAATTTTATAACCAGAGATTTTGCTGAATTATCTCATTGTGTCTAATAGCTTTTTAGTTGTCTCTCTTGGGTTTACGGTTATGTAACCATATCATTTTCAAATAATGATAATTTTACATTTTCCTTTTTATTTTTGCCTCATTTATTTCTCCTGCTTAATGACAATGGCCAATCTTTTAAAGAACAATATTAACTAATAGAACACACTTCATTGTAATAAACGTTTTTTTAACCACAATTATCTCATTGTTTTGTTAAACTGTAAAATCCTTGGGGTAGGGACTTTTATTCCTAATGCTTAACATAATATAGGAATAAAAAATAAGTACTCAATAGGCAGCTGTTGAGTGATCTAGGGCAAGGTAAGGTGAGCTAGGCTGAGCTGAGATACCCCACTCTAATACCTTAGCCTATGTGAAGTGAGTGTCCTTGAATGTCACAGAGAGCTAAAGTGCCTCTTCATCAGACCCATGGAAGTCTGGTGTGAGTCCCATAGCTAGAACCTATGATTTTTGGCCACAATTGAACCCTCAAAGATCTGTAGCCTTTGGGCCTGTCTCAGTTCAGTTGGAGTGAGGGAACACTCCTGCCCTAGGTCAATCTTTTAGGCACTCTGCCCTGGAAGACAGAACTTTGAATTTTTAAAGATGGTGTATACAGAGGAGAAGCAGAAGTCAAAGTACTTTGTAGATTCTACACACTGTCCTGCAGCACAAGTCTCATGACATACTCACAGAAGCAGCAGGAACCTTCCTGGCTCCTGAATGGGACTCCAACAGCCATCTTGTGTTGGGAGTAGGAAGATGGAGGCAGAAGCTTGGCTTTTCTATGCATAATAAGCATCAATACTTTTTGAAGGACACGAAGAGGCAGACTTTTGTACAAGGCAGCTTTGAGAGCTCTATCAGTGGGGCCTGCCTGGAAAATGGTCAGGGTAACAGAATGTCAGCAATGGGAACATGAAAAAGACAGCTCTTGGTTGGAATGAGACCAGAGTGAGAACAAGTGCAGTAAATAAACCAAAGACACCTGTATTCTTGGGTTATGAGCAGGAGCCAAAGTCGTTTAATGACCTCTCAAATTAATGGGCAGACTTGAAACCCAAAGGTTTTGGCTTGTGGCCTGATGGACAAGTGTCTCTGGCTTGGTACTGGCTCCTATAACCCTAATATGGTGGCCCAAGAATAGTGCTCTCCTTTTCAACTCTATTCCAGTAAGTTCTTTATCATGCATCCCTATTTCAGAGAAGATTGCTTCTTACTTTTCCATTAGAAAAATGAATATTATGATGGATTTCATTTTTCCATTGAAACTAATTGACCATGGACAATAATGCTAAGCACTATATCTAGTCGAAAGGAAAGCAGTGGGATTTTGTTCACAAATTGCCATGGGGAGGCAGAGATCACAGCTCATTTGAGGAATCGAGGCTTCTGATTAGCTGTGCTACTTGAGGCAGGCAGGGTGCTTCTCAGTGTCCAGCAACTTATTCCCAAAAGGAGTTTGTGCATTTGTTCTTGCATTCATTAAGCCATTCATTCTTTCATGAAACTTTTTTGAGGTATATCATGCGCAGAACTGTAGATTCAAAGGTAAATAGACCATCTTCATGCTGGTGTGGATAATGTCACTTGCCTTTCTTGAGTATATAAAAATAATTTTGGTCATGAATCTCTATGGAAAACTTAAGGAAGCAAAGATCCATCTTCCCAGGGGAAGACACATAAGCCCCTAATTTTCCATACAGTTTCGGGGGATGCACAGCCATATGATGCATGTCCATGGAGCCCCTCAGGTTGAGATCTCCACCAGGAATGCAATAGATATCAGGATCGATGGCAGAAGACTGTGAGATTCACACATCAGAGTAGTGAAGACCATGTTCTTTGACCAAGCTCCTCTTTGACATACCTTTCCCTTTTATAACCCGTCTGTCTCTGTTACTCTTTTAATTTGAACTCTTAAATTTTTCTCTCTCTACAGTAGTATAATATTACTGAACACTGGTGAGGGCCTGGCTAGGGGTGTACACTGAGTGTTTTGTAATATTGCCAGTTGGAAGTCTGTGTTTCTACAGCAGTGTTCCACCCCCAGAGAGCTGAAAGAGATTCTGGTTGGACTGATTCACAGTCTTGCCTAGGATTCCATGACTTGTTAATGGTAGAGCCTGAACAGAGAATTCCTGATCCTCAGGTCTGCACCTTCATCACTGGCTTAGCTCTTATTCCATACCCTATTCCATCTTTAGTTCTATCTTCTGGCCTGAAAACTCCGTGTAAGGTCTAACAGGCACTTTTTCTGAAGAGAGGTAAGAATTTGTTAGCCAGAGTTGTTAGAGACAAATATGGGGTTAGTGATGTATTTTCCTGATTACAGTGAATATGTTAATACAGTTCTCCACGCCCGCCCCATCACACATCACACACAATTTCAAAGGCCACCAAAAATGTATCTCAAAAGAAGCATTTTATCTTACTCAAGAGATAAAACAAAAACTTGTTTTGTGGTCCTAAATGAATAAGTTTTTTTTCTGAAAAGATAGTTTTCTGAACAGAGCTTTCCTTTTTGTGATGTAGGACACTAGTGTTGCCCAAATAGAACAGGAAAAGGCAGAAGTTAGGAAATGAAATGCTCACAACCTTAGGGGCCAAATGGCATCACAGTGATTTCTCACATATTTTAACTTTCAGAAGACCCTAGAGACTGCTTTTATTGCACATTTTAAGGAGCCATCTGTCTTTTTACCAGAACTAGTATGTGTTCTAAACTTTAAATAATTTTTTTCCTGTGTCAAAGGACCAAAGTCACCCACTGTAGTTGCTAGTAGGAAATTCACAGGGTTCACAATGGAAGAAAGAGTCTTGGCATAGCCTAGAATCCTGGTACATCTGCTGCTATGGAAACTGCACTAGGTAGGCATTGCTTGTTACATGTGTTTTCCTACCTCGGCTAAGAATAATCAATGCCATAAATCATCTTAGATGATATATTCTTTTAGGGATCTTCCTTTGGGTTTGCTGATATGGTGCCATTTAGAATTCATTATATTTCAATTGAGACTTCATTAAGAGGAAGGCTTCCTCCAAATCCATATTTTGCTGCCTGAGAATAAGAGTGAGGGAGAAGATACGAAGGAACAGTGTTTTGCCTGGGGTAAAGCACTATGGCAACTATGTGAACGAAGTGGTTTAAGCCTCAAGAAAGTCTAAATATAACCACCAACACAGACATATATAACGCAAGTTCAAGAATAGTTGAATATAAAGTACGCAGGGCTTGATATAGGAAAAGCATTCAATACAGTCAACTATTATCTACTAGTGTTCTTACTCCTGCTGCTACTACTGCTTTTCAAATCAGATTTATAAAAATTATAGCTAACGTAATGGAAAAGCTGCTGAAGCTACTTTCACGTTGTGAAAGATGCTTTAATTTCCAAATAAATATAGGTCATCCTAGCAAGAACACAAGAATAGAAGAACCTCTAATTTTAAGTAAACCTGCCGGCAACAATTTTTCAAGTTTTTTGGGCAAATTGACAGCATCTCTTTGGAGGATTGTTAGTATTCAGGATTAGAAATAAGTATACTTGTTTCTCAGAAGTTGATCTAGAGAATTAGGTTTGGATTAGAGGACAATCTAGGTGCTGTTGGTGTTTTTAGATGAGGGTAATAGTAGTGGTAGGGGAGTAGGGAGAGGGCCTGGGAATGATCAGCAGTTCTCAAATTTGTGTGCGGAAGAATCACTTGGTATGTCTGTTAAAAATGTAGATTTCTAGAAGCGAGTCCTCAGTGATTTTGATTGAGGGGTCCCTCAGGCAGCCACCCCATAGGCACACATCCAGGCACTTCTCCTGCCCCATGCTCCCTCCCTCTGCCTTTCACTTCCCAGCTGCCAAGATCTTGGAAGCTTTGAAGCTCACCAAAGAAGGGAAATCCATTGAGAACAGTCTGTAAACCGTCAAGCAATTTCCAGATATTACATGCAGTCTGCCTGTCCCCTGCCTCAACCTGGGTTTCTTCCATTGGGTGAGTGGTCCTGGGTCTCACATTGGCATTGCTCATTTGGTTGATGAGGACATATTGACAGAGTTGTTACTGCTGACTGAGAAGTAGAGGATAAGATGGCAGAGTAGAAGGACTTGAGCTCACCTCGTCTCACGAAAACACCAAATCACCACAAACTGCTGAATAACCATCGACAAAAAAGACTGGAACCTACCAAAAAAAGATACCCTACATCCAAACACAAAGAAGAAGACAGTAGGAGGGGTAGGAGTGTTTGAAGACATAATAGCCGAAAACTTCCCTAACATGGGAAAGGAAACACTCACTCAAGTCCAGGAAGCACAGAGTCCCATACAGGATAAACACAAGGAGGAACACACCGAGACACCTATTAATCAAATTGACAAAAATTAAAGACAAAGAAAAACTACTAAAAGCAGCAAGGGAAAAGCAACAAATAACACACAAGGGAATCCCCATAAGGTTATCAGCTGATTTTTCAGCAGAAACTTTGCAGGCCAGAAAGGAGTGGCAAAATATATTTAAAGTGATGAAAGGGAAAAACCTACAACCAAGAATACTCTACCCAGCAAGTCTCTCATTCAGATTCAACAGAGAAATCAAAAGCTTTACAGACAAGCAAAAGTTAAGAGAATTCAGCACCACCAAACCAGCTTCACAACAAATGCTAAAGGAACTTCTCTCGGCAGAAAAGAAAAGGGCACAACTAGAAAGAAAATGGGAAAGTTCACCGGTAAAGGCAAACACACAGTAAAGGTAGGAAATCATCCACACACACGTATGATATCAAAACCAGCAAGCATGAGGAGAGTACAAATGCAGGATATTGGAAAAGCATTTGAAATTAAGAGACCAGCAACTTAAAAACAATCTGGTGTATGTATATATATATATATATATATATATATATAGAGAGAGAGAGAGAGAGAGAGAGAGAGAGAGAGAGAGAGAGAGAGA
>NW_020837954.1:14192781-14323056 GCF_003676395.1 Aethalodelphis obliquidens
GAGAGAGAGAGAGAGAGAGAGAGAGAGAGAGAGAGAGAGAGAGAGAGGGAGAGAGAGAGGGAGAGAGAGGGAGAGAGTTGTATCAAAACCCAATGATTTTTGTTTAACATCTTTATTAGAATATAATTGCTTTACAGTGTTATGTTAGTTTCTGCTGTATAACAAAGTGAATCAGCTATATGCATACGTATATCCCCATATCCCCTCCCTCTTGCGTCTCCCTCCCACCCTCCTTATCCCACCCCTCTAGGTGGTTGCAAAGCACTGAGCTGATCTCCCTGTGCTATGCGGCTGCTTCCCACTAGCTATCTATTTTACATTTGGTAGTGTATATACGTCAATGCTGCTCTCTCACTTTGTCCCAGCTTACCCTTTCCCCTCCCCATGTCCTCAAGTCCGTTCTCTATGTCTGTGTCTTTATTCCTGTCCTGCCCCTAAGTTCATCAGAACCTTTTTTTTTTTAGATTCCATATATATGTGTTAGCATATGGTATTTGTTTTTCTCTTTCTGACTTCACTCTGTATGACAGACTCTAGGTCCATCCACCTCACTACAAATAACTCAATTTCATTTATTTTTATGGCTGAGTAATATTCCATTACATATACGTGCCACATCTCCTTTATCCATTCATCTGTCAATGGACACTTTGGTTGCTTCAGTATCCTGGTTATTGTAAATAGAGCTGCAATGAACATTGTGGTACATGACTCTTTTTGAATTATGGTTTTCTCAGTGTATATGCCCAGTAGTCGTATGGTAGTTCTACTTTTAGTTTTTTAAGGAACCTCCATACTGTTCTCCATAGTGGCTGTATCAATTTACATTCCCACCAACAGAGCGGGAGGGTTCCCTTTTCTCCACACCCTCTGCAGCATTTATTGTTTGTAGATATTTTGATGATGGCCATTCTGACTGGTGTGAGATGATATCTCATTGTAGTTTTGATTTGCATTTCTCTAATGATTAGTGATGTTGAGCATTCTTTCATGTGTTTGTTAGCAATCTGTATATCTTCTTTGGAGAAATGTCTGTTTAGGTCTTCTGCCCATTTTTGGATTGAAAACCCAATGATTTTGATTGAGAAGATAGAGAGTGTGGACCAAGAAGCTGCATTGTCAAGAATTTCCCCATCTGATTCTGATCAGCCAACCCATGTTCCACGCTGTGAAATGCTGGAGATCCCGTCTTGACTTTGACTTGTAGGCTAACACTTCTACATTCCATTCTGAGTAATTACAACTTACAAAGTATACTCATTCTATATCCCTGGGTAGTGGTAGTTTTCTTTTCAAATCACAATACGTCAACATGTTTGGTTTAATAATAAGTGCAATGAAATATGATTTATATTAAAAATTCAGATGATACAACTGCAGTATGACAATTTACATTACAATAAACATTTTAGTGTGGTGTACAAATACAGAAAATATTTTTATTAAAATTTAATATTATACACTACTTCCTTCCTCCCCCATAAAAATGATCAGTTTCCAACATGTACCTCATTAGTATCCAAATGAGTATCCATTATTCTCAGGTTATTTATGGGTTACAACCAGTAATCTCCTACTTTATATCATCCACTCCTCAACTACATTAGTCTGTATTACAAACCAATCTCAAAATCTACATCTTTCAATAAAACATAAGAGCATAATGCTTTTGATCAATAACAGGCTGACAGAACTTAAATACAGTTTTCGCATAGAAGTCACATAATGTATTGATAGAAAAACTACTAGATTAATGGTACATTGTTTATCATGTTACCCCAGAGATGACAAATACCTTCCATTCCACACTTAGGCAGACATTATTCATTGTTCATACCACTCTTCCCAGCTAAATCACATGCTGCCTCAGAATCCTCTCCAGCAAAGGTGGTCACTACCAATCTATCAGAGTTGGCTTGAGGATAAAATTGTGTTTTCCATACCTGCTCTACACCAAACAAAAAGTAGTTCACTCTGTCATGTACTCACACATTCTCTCTCTATCCCCTCCACCCCGAAGCATTCAGAAACAAGTCATCCATATAACTCATAATAAGGTAAAGTCTTGGTAGAAGACCCTATTTCACCATACATTAAATCAAGAACAAGGTTTCCTTGTTTGTAAAAGGAAGCATGGGGTTCCATGTCTTCTTTTGCTTTTCTAGAGATTCTCCCCATAGTGGCACATTTGTTCATAAACTTGCAACAGATAGTTCATATCTATCTATTGTTAAGAAGACAGTGATTTCAACCCACATATTGAAATTCATTAAAGTACTGAGGAATCAGGAAGCCTACCTTTCTCTTTGAAGTTCCAATTTAAAATAAACCAGCCAACAAAAAAACCCTAAATTATTTTAGGAAAGCATCATGTGTCTCAATTTAACCATTTTTAATGCTTAGCCAATGTCTTAGTCCATTCAGGCTGCTATAACAAAAATACCACAAACTGGGTAGCTTAAACAACAGAAGTATATTTCTTACAGTTCTGGAGACTGGAAGTCTGAGACCAAGGCATGGATAGATTCACTGTCTGGTGAGGACCTGCTTTCTGTTTCATAGATGATCATCTTTTTCCTGTGTTCCCACAAGACAGAAGGGGCAAAGGAGCTCTTTTGGGTCTCTTTTATAAGGGCACTCATCTCATTTATGAGGACTCTGCCCTTATAACCTAATCAACCTCCTCAAAGCCTCACCTCCAAATGCCAACACATTGGGGATTAGGTTTCAACATATGAATTTTTGGAGGGACATAACATTCAGTTTATAGCAGCAAAATTTTATTTCTTGTATTTTTCTATAATATCTATATTTTGTTAAATTATAATGCTTATATCATGTTTTAAATTTAAAAATAAAATAATCATTTAGATAACAACATTCAGAAAAATCCATAAAATAAAATTAAGACCATCTATAAAAACACTATCCCGAAATAACCATTTTTGACACTTTGGTATATTTATCTCCATTCTATTTTCTATGTATCTTCATTTGAATGTGTCTTTTTCTTTTATTTTCCCACAATAACTGGCTAATTTGGGGCATAGAGTTTGTATCTTGCTTTTAAAAAGGTAATATTTCATGAAACATTTAATTTAAAATTAGAGTATAAAATTAAATTATCTTTTCAAAACATGTTTTTAATGTGCCTTAGTCTGGGTCCTCTGAGGAGCAAATGCCAAGAAATGATTAAACCTGCAAGGATTTTATTAGAAGTGCTTGTGTGAGAGAAAATAGAAAGGGAGTCAGATAAGACTGGGATAGCCATCATACCTCCATGCAAGTCTGACCAGGAATGAGTCTGTCCTAGTATTATATTTTGTCTCTTTGGTCATTAGCTGGGAGCAGGCCTTGGGAGGTATAGCTTCAGTGCAGGTGGAACAATGGATTTCAAAATGCGGCAGCCAAGTAGGCCCTTGGTCAATTATATTTTCTATAGTCGGAGGTCTATGAGGGACATTTTCATGGTCCCCACATTAAGGTCAAATGATTGTCCATCATATGGATAGATTTTTTTTTCCTCCAGTCTTTTCCAACAATTCTGCATTAGTGATTATTTTCTTAGTTGGGTTCCTAGAAATGAAGTTGCCGGATCACAGTATGAAATTTATGTCTAAATATTTTATAATATACTTAATATTTCTAAATAGTTTTTCCAAATGAATTTCTATATAAACTATGATGTTTTTACTTGAATCTCTGCAGTTATTTTGAAGGTACACATCATTCAACTAGTGGCTATTTTAAGTTTTCAAAATAATTTTTTTAGTCTCTGTTTGACACCAGCCTGTAAAAGTTATTGAAGACATTGTCATGCCCTCCTTCTCTTTAATTTTTCTTATACTAACTTCTCCATCTTCATGAATATCATACAGAGTTTGAGGCTAAGATTCTTGCTATTAAATTATGTTATTAAATTTCAAAAATACTTTCTTTAAGGTGTATATATATTTTACATTAGTGATTAGTATAAAATTAGAAAGAATAGAGTGTTACGACCATAAATAAGCTGAAATAAACAAGTAAAAATCCTTTTTCTAAGAACCATACTTTGAAAGAGAATCACCTATTCTGGTTAACTGTGTCTTTTGATACCGGATTTTATGTTAGCAGCAACATCGCAGGGGAAAGAGCTATCTTCACTGAAACACAATTTTCTTTAAAATTGATTTTGAACCAAGGAAACTTGGAGCTGATTTAACATGTCGTGCTGTACTACTGTGAGTTGGCCACAAAGAGCTTCTTCCTCCCACTCATCAATGAAGTTCACTACTGGGTAGGAAGGCTGCCTTCTGTCTCCAGGCGTAGGGTGGTATCATCATTCTAATGAGGGTCAATTTCCATTTCTCCCACCTCTGTGCTGCATAATGTTTCACAGCAGAAATACTGTAACACAATTCTTGTGGCCACTTTGATGATAAAATGCTGATTCCCTGCTGAAAATATAATTCCACATCCATCGCTCTCCTGAGAAGAGAAAGTTTTAATCATCTCACATGAGGTATTAGCAGTGTGAGTAGACCCAAAACCGCAACAACCTGCATATGTTTCCAACAGTGGGAAATGAATTCTTCTGTAAATGTAATTTTCTTATTTACCTACTGACATTTTTTTACTCCTTGTCAGGGAAATATGTCTCATTGTATCTATATCCTCAGGGCTAACCTACAAAATCCCAAAGAGGAGGCAAAGCAGGGGAACTGGCAGGGGTGTGGTGGCTGATTAGTATCCTGTTAAAGGGATAACAGAATTGTCCTGTGCAATATTAACCACCCATAACACCATTTAGTCTGATAACAGCCAGCCCTGTGAATATTTAACTTTCACAATATTTGCTTTACTGATAGTGGGTCACTTTCATATACGAAATATAGCCTATTGCTTATTATTAATTAGACCCGAGTTGACCTTCAGAATTTAATACTCTTTCAACAGTGATATGTGTAATTTACGATGGTAGCATACATTCAAAATGTGAGAACGTTAGGATTTAAGACATCATAGGCTTGGAAAGAATCTTGATGGGTCATCTTATTTATTCATCCAACTGTCTATTGAAAATCATTTACATGCTAGGTGCTGGAGGGCATTCAGTGAAATATAAGATGCCTTCTACCCCTTATGTACTCAGGCTCTACTTTCAGGGGCAAATGAAATGACCTTGTATAAGAATACAAGGCAGTGCTGGTTGACAGACAATGAGACTCTTGAGTTCAGAGCAGAGTAAGGGTGATGTGAGAAGCAGGCAAAGACCTCGTAGAGGAAGGAACAGTTGGAGTGGCCGTGGAAGGGAGGGCAGGGCATAGATAGGCAGGCAAAGGGAACAGCAGGAAACCAGACAGCACCTGCTGGTGATTGCAAGGACTTCGTGGACAGGTCTGCAGGTCAGCCAGCCTCGCAGCTGGCTCAGGCCATGGTGTGAGGTTGAAAGTCCTGACCGCTTTTTAGAACTGCTGATGGCTGAGGCAGGTGGTTACCTTTTGGAGGGACATACAGCTTCTTTGATCTAGTGATTTATAGAAGGCCTCTGTGATATGAACACAGGCTTATCATCTATGACTCTTCTCAAAGCACCCCATATTTTAGTCAAACACACTGCTTCCTGTTCCTTGTGGCTCAAATTTATTAACTAACATGATGTGAGTGCAGGTGCCGAAAGATAAGATAGACCCTGAGGGCAGTATGCGATGCGGTGTCACGTCATGCTTAAAAGTTAGGACTTTGATCATTAAAGTGTTAGAAAGCCATTGGGCTAGGGCTGGGCTTTTAATTGGGGGAATGCCGTAATTAGATTTGCGCTGTATACAGATGACTGAGTACAGTGGCGATATCCACATCGTACGGTTGTTAATCACCAGAGTTCTGGAGGCAGACTGCCTGGGTTTGGATTCCTTCTCTGATCTTATGAACTCTGACTTTATTAACTTCTATAAGTCTCAGTGACCTCATCGGTAGAATGGGGATAAAAACCATTGCCTGTCTTATAAATTTGTTGTGTGGATTAAGTGAGATAATGCATGTAACGTACTTAGTCTAGTACCTGGCATAGAGAGAGCATTTAGCATTTTTGGCTGTTATTATTATTCTTATCTCTCCAGGAATAGTATAAAAGATGGATGACTCTGCTGGCAGCTGGCAGCTGGAGGACAAAGACCAGACAGAAATCCATTCATGGCAATATTTTAAGAAAGGCATCACACACTTAATTAAGGCAATAGCATAAGGATTGAGAAGGGCAAACAAAGTTAACACCATAATGGGAGTAAAATCAACGGGACTTGGTGTCTAAGTAAAAGTGGGGGACAAAGAAGAGGGAGAAATCATGGATGATTGTAAGATTTCTAGCTGGGGTCACTGGTGGTGTGGCGCCATTGACCAAAACGCAGAACACAGCCTGAAAGCTGCAGTGCGCTTCCAACGCCTGAGGGCTTTCCCTGGTGGCAGAGGCAAAGGACATGGGAAGTGCTGGAGAATTAATGTCCTGGTAACACCCTCAACCAGTGTTTGATGGGAGTTGTGGGTAAATGCCTTGGCACCTTTGTACCACAGGTGGGATTACTCTGAGTTTTGTATTCTATTCGCAGAGTTCCCCAGTGGGATATGGCTCTAGGTTCCCATAGTGGTAACTTGTTTGATAACTAAGCCTTTTTGGCTGCCTTTTCTCCCTGGTCTCACTGCTCCAATCCCTGAGTAGTCTTTCTTGGATCACCATTCAGATAAACTATTTGCACCGACCTTCTTGTCTGGGGGTTTGCCTCTGGAAGAAGTAAACCTAAGAGATTAGGAAAGGGTAAAGGAAAAAGGGAAACAGGAAAATAAATTCTGTTTTAGACATTTGAGGGGGACATGCCTTTGGGATATTCACCTGGAGGTGGTCCAGAATGCAACTGAAATAGGAAATGGAATTTTAATAAATAGCTGGGCTCTGGTATTCTAGATTGGTGAGTAAACTGTAAAAAAGTGGTAGTTGAAATCTTGGAAGAAGGCATTTCCTCAAGAATAGTTTGTAATTTATGGAATTTGAAAAAGCTAATGAAAAATGCAAAATGGACACAAAAATAATGTTCTTAGGGCTTCCCTGGTGGAGCAGTGGTTGAGAGTCCGCCTGCCGATGCAGGGGACGCGGGTTCGTGCCCTGGTCCGGGAAGATCCCACATGCCACGGAGCGGCTGGGCCCGTGAGCCATGGCCGCTGAGCCTGTGCGCCCGGAGCCTGTGCTCCGCAACGGGAGAGGCCACAACAGTGAGAGGCCCAAGTACTGCCAAAAAAAAAATTGTTCTTGGAAAGGTGAGAGCAGAGCAAGAGGGTGATGTTATGGAAGCCAGAAGACAAAATTGTTCAGGAAGGAAGGAATTTTTTTATTAAAGTACAAATCCTTTTAGGGAAGTCCATGTTTTATCTTGGTAATGGCCAAGGTGTCTCACAGTAATAATAATAATAGTAATAAAATATTTGTTGAATAAATATCACTTTTCTCCATCCCATTCTGAAGATACAGGAAAAACAGAGGTGGTGAAATTGAGGGACCAGGAGTAACTTGACAAAAATTCTCATCTTAACACAATCTTTTTCTGTTCCTTGGTTAGTTCTCTGCCCTTGTTTGCTACACAGTGGATTCATATTGTGAAGAAATGGGTCCTATCATGTTCCCTTTACTAGCAGTTTTTATTCTACATGAGTTTATTCCCAGTATAACTAAGATCAGTTAATTTCTTCATGGGGTAAAAGTTCAAGGGGGAGAGGTCTTGAAGGAGGCTGAGGGAGAAAGGATAGGGAACTCCATGCTACATAGCTCCAGTTCTTGTTCACCTTCTTCTGCCATTACTGTTTCTCCAAAATTCTCCTTCACTACTTTATTATTGCTTCTTAGGTTGGAATAGGAAGCTGTAACATAATGTTATCATGATGTCATTACTTTCTGGCACTGAGTTTTGATATCACCTCATTTCTTTTCTTTCTCTGTGGTTTGAGACAGTACAGAGCAGTCAGAGCTTTCAGTGCCTCATATTACAACAAGCTCTTCTAAATTGTGAAATATTTCCAGTCTGTTGTCAATGACCTATTTATTGTAGGTAGACTTAGATGCAATGAAATTCCTAAATGTATTCAAAAATTTCCACTGTCTTTTGGAGTTATAGGGGATTTAATTTGTAGGGCAAAGGGGCATTTACATTGTTTATGAAGGGAGGGGGAGTGCAAACACTTGTCTTAAGTTTCAGGCCTTTCCTTGTTTCCTGCTCTCCTTTAATACTTTGCATCTAGTTTTGTAAGATTGTCCAGAGAAACTTTCTTCAGTCTTTTCTAGAATGAAGAAAAAGTGGCTTCTTGTTGGAAATAGAAGAGATGGACTCAGTTGTTTGCTAACAGTTCAGCCAATTTTATAAACTCCAGAAAAATCAATGTTGTTTTTAAATACATACATCATCTAAAGAATAATTTCTGACCAACTCTTTATACTTTTCAGTGTTCAGCGCCCTTAAGAGTTCAGTATCCCTAAGAGTGTACTTAATGCCCTGTTGCCTCCTGAAGTATCTTTTCTACATTGTCTACTGTTATACTAAGTCAATTACCAAGTTGTCTTTTCCCATTTATGTAAAGCCATTAAACCAATGTCCTGTCCTGTACAGATACAATAAGCAGTCACTGGCGGTTTTCCACTTGATTACATGCTTCACTGGGTGCTTCATGATTGAAAATATTCTCTCATGATTTCCTTTGTTTTATGCTCATGATCTTACCCCTGTAACATAAGGAATGATAAAGGAAGATCTGATTCAACGAGATGGCTTTTCTAGGTAGTAGCTGTACCTGTCACTCCAGTGAAATACATAACATCTTGCCCTTTACATTCAGGCTGGAATATTGGATCTGGGTTCTCCCCTGGGGGTTACTGAGTCTTTCATTTTACAAGAGGTATTACTCAGCCCTTGGGTTATGACTTCTCTGGAAGCTGCTCTTCAAAGGCCAAACATCTGCTTCCGCTGGCCTTTTCTTGTGCTTGGAAAAAGCAAAATGGCTGTTACATTTCTATTCAGGATTGTTTTTTCAACTTCCTGACCTCTTGGTTATTGGACCAGTAATTAGTGAGCTCCTACAACCCCTATGACATGGAAGCACTCAAACAGTTTTTGAAAAAATCACAGAAATGCCTTTTCTCCACCAGGAGTGTTATTTATTGGACCCAGAAATATAGTGAGACCAATGGATGCTTTGAAATGAAGGTTTTTCTTGAATTCTTGTTCTTATGTGTTTGAACTATCAACCCTTTTAAAAATCTTATAGTCGTGTTATTGCCATGGAGTGATAAGCATGCCAGCCAAGTTGACCTCATGAGGAAGAAGGTACCTGCTGGGTTCAGCATTCACCTTTTTTTCCCTCTCCCAAATTCTTTCTCCAGAAGAGCAGGATAAAATATAATTGTTAGATTAATTTATTTTGCTTAAAGTGTTTGGTCTGCTAAAATAAAATTACTTCAAGAAGAAGTAACAACTTAGGACTTATTTATTAATCACTGGTTAATTAATCACCCTGTATATAGTACCATGTGTATAAAAATGTCAGAACTGGGAGGATTGAATGCAGAGTTCAATCTTGTTCAAGTTCCTTATTTCATAGACAAAGAAAATGAAGCACAGAGTAGGTGAAGTGACTTCTCTTGATGTTGACTCCTTCTCTTAGAACTGGCACCAGACACAGATCTTAGTACAGCTCTCTCTCTTGCTCATGAGGTCCTTCCATGAGAGCAAGTTTTGTTAGAAAAGGTAAAATCTTAAAGGTGGAAGGGAAAAAGGTCAGCCTGAGGGGCAAATGTGGCAGGGGAAGGGAAGGCTGAGATTATTACTGTAATACTTTTTCTGGGAGCTGGCTTGGTAAGGCAGTGAGTTCTTGATTCCATTTGGAACCTGGGAGGTACCTGATACTGTCTCAAATATCTCACTTTCAAAAAAGTTTGTCTTTTTAAGACTGAGTCATTTTTCCTTCTTTTGTTACTCTATTTTGGAAATCCAAAATTTACTAACAGAATTTATACAATAGAAAAGATAAAAGGACATTGGTTGGCTTTTCACCTCTGCAATGTAGAAGACAGAACCATTTCTAAGCAGATTCCTTGGGCCTTGGGAGACCGGGGGAACCTGGCTCATTCCTGTTGACATCAGAGAAGGAACACTTAGGTTGAGTCACAATGGTCAGGAAAAGAGGTGGAACCTGAGCTTGTCCTTTAAGGCCAGGCAGAATTTGAGTAGATTTTCAATCGCTGGCAGGGTAGGGGTGCTTATTAAATGCACACATTTGGAAATGAGCCTTGGTTCTCACTCTGAGTAGAGTGTTAAAGATTAGTGGGAGATGAGCTTGGTGAGCTAGAGTGGGCCTTCACTGGGGACCCCCTGAAGGTCCCCCACAGTTGTGGATAGAATCCAGTCCACAGCAGGTTCCTGAGTAGGGGAATGGCTTTGGGAATGTAACACTGTAGGAAATTCAGCCTGATGTTCTGGATGTATTGGAAGAAGTGGAAGCAATAAAAGGAAGATGCTAGAGTACACAAGACAGGGCGTGATGACCTGGCAGCCTTGCAAAGAAGAGGAATGAACCTGTGAGACAAAACCAAAGAAGCTCGGATCGTACTTGGAGTGACTGAATGCAGGAAAACATGGGAAAGACAACTTCAGGGTTTCAAAGTGGAGAGAAGGCTGGTGTCAGTGATGAATCTTATAAACATTGGGTTAAAATATAGCAGCACTTGGTGAAAAGTTGAATATCAAGGATGAAGGAAAGAGAAAAGTAAACTGTGATCGATCACAGTGTGATCGACTTTTTCAGACTTTGGCACCTACCCTCTGGTTTATTTGTCACTATCCCTGGCTGGACTGGGGACATATTGGGGGTGAGGATTATACCCCATTTCTCTGGGCCCAGCACATATCATAGAGACACATATTAGGTGCTCAGTAGGATAACTTAGACCCTGGTATCTGGGAGAATGATACTGTTATAAACAAACAATAGGGGCTTTAGATGTGGAAGGAATACCATTTAGAAATTCTATGTTTATAGAAATGGCAGGAACCTCATATAGAAAGATCTTAACTATAGTTGGAAATACTGGATCACTGGGTGAAGTGTCAGGCCCAATGATAGAGTTGTGAATTGGCAGGATGGAATTTAGAGTTGAGTTTTGAGATTGAATGAAGTCTCTGAGAATGGGGAATTAAGGAGGAAAGCATACAAGGTTTGACTATAAACTGTCAGTTCCCACAAGAGTGATGTCTGAAAAAAATTGTATGTAAATTCACTGTTCATTGTTGAGTTTAGGAGCTTCTGTTTGCCCAGCAATGTTAATTCCCTAGTTTATTTGATATATTTTTTCTCTTTATTTCTATTCTCGAAAAGCAGAGGACAGCATCTCAACTAGGTCAAGAGGAGGACAGGAAGGGCCAGGCAGCTCAGTCCCCTTGCTGTCCTCAGTGAGGCTCATTAACCTTGAGGCATCAGCACTAAGGGGAGGACTTGGAGATTAATGGAACAATGATGAAAGAGGAAAAAATGCAAAACCTAAGAAAATAAGACAAAGTTGCAAAAGAAGCCTTCTCAGCCAGAATAATGTACAATTGTACATGAGGGATGAAATTTTTATTGTAATTTTTTGTTCCTAATATATGAAGAGAGAGTAAGCCCAGTAGAGAGCCTGAGAGAGCAGATTATGGAAAAATGTCATCGGAATGTCTGAAAGATCAAATTATCTTTTCATTACTACATTTTAAAAAGAGGAACATTTCAGAGACTGAAATATGTTCTGTTTTTCTGGGGAATTATATTGTTAAAAGCCCATTATAGCTTCTTTCTTGATATTAATGTACTTGGTAGGCCTGGTGAATCATGGCCAAAGACGTTGCTACACAAATCAAAAAACATTTAATGAAGATTACAGTTGAGTAGTGCAAGAGGGTAGAAGTGTGATGGCCTTGAGCTGTATGAACATTTCTCAAAACCATGGGTGCTTGACTCATCTGGAACCCAGATCAGCCTCAGGGTCTGTAGTATGACTAGTACTACATAATGAAAAATGAGGCTGGATGGAGTGGTGAGAAATGTGACTGGGGAGATCACCAGTGACCTGGTTATGTAGTCCTTGCCTGTAAGTCTGTTTAAGGAGTTTGGACTTTCTTGAGGAAGTAAAATGATCCATTCTCCGTTTTAGACATCTCTGTCTGGCTGAAGTTTGGTGATTGTACTGTTACAAACATTGGTGGGAGACAAATAGTGTAGGTGAGAGAACTAAGATAAAAGCAGTGGGGCTGGAGAGAAGTTGGCAGATTTGGGAGTTATCTAGAATTACAGGGATGATGGATTGGGTGTAAAGTGGGAGTGTCAAGAATGACTTCCTAGACCCCTCCTTGGCTTGAGCCGCTGGGTAGATAAAGGTGCTGCTCACTGAGAGAGGGAATACTGCAGAATATACCAGCTCTGGGATATTAAAGAATTTTAAAAGATTTTTTAAAGTTGGAAAACACCATCTTAATGTAGGTATACAGTTCAGTAGTGTTAAGTACATTCACATTGTTGTACAACCAATCTGCAGAACTTTTTTCATCTTGCAAAACTGAAACTCTATGTCCATTAGACAGCTCTCCATTCTTTCCTCACCCAGCCCCCGGAAACAACTATTCTGCTTTCCGCCTCTATGAATTTAACGACTCTAGGTAGGTACCTCATATAAGTGGAATCAAACAGTATTTGTCTTTTTCTGACTGGTTCAATTAGCATAATGTCCTCAAGATTCATCCATGTTGTAGTGTGTGTCAGAACTTCCTTCCTTTGTAGGAAGACTTTGCAAAAAAATCCTCTGTTACTACATAGGAATATATTCTATTCTATTCCATTTCATTAAAAATCAATTTATTTCATGGCCCATTAAATAAATTGATTTTATGACTTACAAGTAATTTACAATGTAGAATTTGAAAAATGCTCTTCTAAAATGCCTTTCTGCCTGGTAAAACTACTAGAATGCTAAAATTTTCATTTCCTGGACTCCTTTGATAAGGGCTCAGATGTGATTAGATTTTGCCAATCAAATGCACTTGCATGAAATTAGAGGCCATGTTTCAACTTTTCTTCCTCTTGTTTTCTCCTGGAAAACAGAGTTGTGGAGACCCTGGGTTTACCTATAGCGGAATTCTTGTGTCCAATTATTAGCTTTGTAGGCGTTGAGAGGTAGGGCTTGGAGCATCACTAAGATGTACGTTCCTGAAGTCAGAATTCCAGTGGCAGCTTCCTGATTGCCCTATTTCCTGATTGTGGTCTTGGCAGGTCAGTTCTGAAGTGGTTTGATAGGAGTCATTCCACAAAGCCCAACCTAGAGCTCTACCGTTGATTTTGTAAGTACCCAAAGCTCTTTTTTTAAACTTCTTTCTTTGGAAAGTAATTTCCATTTTCTGCAAATCACCCCTGACTGGGATGGTATTATAACCCTATGGGTATAATCAGTGAGAAGATCTCTTTTAAAATACATGGGCAAATCACAGCTACAGATCTGGATGGGACTGGGCCTGAGGGTAAACATAATGTACAGTCATATCAGAGATGCAGAATCTTTCTCTTTTGAGCAATTCTGACATCAAGTGACTATAGAGCTCTTGGAGATGACAATGAAGTCTTAATGATCTTCATTGCTTTATTGAGTACTTAAAAATCACAGATATTACAGGCCATTAAAAAAATAGGTACTTTGTATGATATATTTGTTTGAATATAGTTGGGATACATATTCAGTTTGAGGGTAATATTCTTTGCATTCTTTAGTCTTTGAGAACCCTAAGGAACAAAGAGTTTTAAAAGCACAGGTTGACTGTATGTATAAGCATATATACATGTGTATACTTATATGTAGGTAAAGTATGAAAAATATTTAACTATTGGTGTGACCCAGTCACTGACAAATTAGACAGTGAGAATTGATGCTAGCCATAAACACCCTAGGCAGCTGAGCTGGT
The DNA here is from genome assembly GCF_003676395.1 of Aethalodelphis obliquidens. Taxonomy (NCBI): domain Eukaryota; kingdom Metazoa; phylum Chordata; class Mammalia; order Artiodactyla; family Delphinidae; genus Aethalodelphis; species Aethalodelphis obliquidens. Next base: position 14,206,776 of record NW_020837954.1, read on the forward strand.
GCCCCAGAGGCTGATCATCACCATGTTTATTAATGATAATTTAGTTGTCCAGAAAGAAGTTTGTTTACAAAACTACAAAAAGATGAAATAATATAAACATAGAAAGGTAAATAAATTTGGCCAAAGGAAAAAAGAAAGTAGGAAAGACAAGATGAAGCAGTGGAAAAAATGGATATACTATAATATGCGTATTGTAAGATCTTAGAGACATTTTAGGGACAGAAGGAAAAGGAGGGTGCCTTTCATCATACTCCACCAGGGGGCACTGAACCTGTGATGTCTACTGCTTCCTTCTGCAGCATTTGAGGTCAGCCACATTCTCCATAAGTCCAGATTGACCATGTATATGTTAACCATGGGTTAAAGAATTATCTTTCAATCCTTACGAAAATTCAGAGCATTTTTCATTTCCTGACACAGAAATTCTCCTGATCTCTCTCTTTTTCCAGAGGGCAGAGGGAAAAATAAATGAGAAATAGCTCCTCAGAACAGAAAGAGCAAATTTGAGTTCATCTTCATTATGGCAGATTGGATCTGAGTCATGGTGACCACTTAGGCATCATGCAATTGAGTGATAAAAGCAGGGTCTGTTTTTCAGCTTCAGCCTCTTAACTAGCTACGAACAATCCCTAATAATCACCAGGTTGACTCTTTCATGCACTGTTTCTCTTATCAGCCTAGTTCACAGATTTGCTTTGTGGAATTGTGTTTATCCTCTATATTCTTTGAAATACTTGGCCTCAAACACTTGCTGAGGGGAGAAATTCTAATGAGTGAATAAAGTTAGTGCCTCTGAATCAGTAGCTCTGAATAGTACATAGTTAATGTACAAAGAACAGTGCTGGCATATAGCAAGTGCTATAAAAGTACAGTAGTCCCCTCTCATCCCTGGCTTTGTTTTCCACAGTTTCAGTTACTCTTGGTCAACCACAATCCGAAAATAGTAAATGGAAAATACCAGAAATTAACAATTCATAGGTTTTAAATTGCACGCCATTCTGAGTAGTGTGATGGAATCTTTCACCGTCCGGTTTCAACCCACACAGGACGTGAATCATCCTTTTGTCCAGCATATCCCGCCAGTTAGTCACTTAAAAGCTCTCTCGGTTATCAGATTGACTGTGGTGGTATTACAGTGCTTGCGTTCAAGTAACCCTTATTTTACTTAATAATAGACCCAAAGCACAAGAGTAGTAATGCTGGCCATTTGGATATGCCAAAGAGAAATTGTGAAGTGCTTCCTTTAAGTGAAAATGTGATAGTTCTCGACTTAATAAGGAAAGAAAAAAAAATCATAGGCTGAGGTGCTAAGATGTATGTTAAGAACGAATCTTCGGTCCATGAAATTGTGAAAAAGGAAAAAGAAATTCATGCTACTTTTACTGTCACACCTCAAACGGCAAAAATTACAGCCACAGTGTATAAGTTGCTCAGTTAAGATGGAAAAGTCATTAAATTTGTATAATAAGATATCTTGAGAGAGAGAGAAGTTATAAAATAACTTTTATTATAGTATATTGTTATACTTATTCTATTTTATTATTAGTTATTGTTAATTTCTTACTGTGCCTGATTTATAAATTAAAGTTTATCATAGGTTTGTATGTATAGGAAAAATCATAGTATATATAGCATTCAGCACTATCCACTGGGGGTCTTGGAATGTATCCCTTGTGGATAAGGGGGGGACTACTGTAATTGCTATTATGCTGTTCACAATGAACTATTAGAAATACTTCTCATTCCCCATATTAGTCCTTACATCCAAAAGCCGTATAGTTAAAGAGATAGGATCACCTACAGTCCCAGCAGTCTTTATAGCTGTTTTTACTCCTCAGACAAAGGTCAAAAAACAGTAAGATTTTAGTGTGTTAACTGCTAATCTGCCACGTGGTTGAAACAAGAGAATCTGCAGGGCTTTAGGATTTAAACCTGAAACCAGAGATTAACGTCAAATGCTTTTTTCCTTTTTTTTTTTTGAAGCAGGTATTCTCCTCAGGCTAAATCATTACCCTGAGGCTACTGGAAAGTCATAGAAATTGAAATACAGAAAGATATATTTAGAAGTCTCCTAAATAGAGGGCTTCATGATAAATTTTGACAAATAACCGCTTAAACCTCTTTGAGAACATCTAAGTGAAATTGACATCCTTAACCCTTTCTTGCTAATGATAATAATAATACTTAACAGCAACGACAGCCAACATTTATTGAACACCTAATTATGCGTCAGGGGCTGTGCTAAGTACATCAAATCTGTTGCATTTTGTAAACCTCACAACTACCTTTTGAAGTAAGTACAGGTTTTACAAGTGATGAGTACAGGTTTTACAAGTGATGAAACAGTACAGAGAAGTGAAGTAACTTGCTAGAAGTCTCATATATAGTGTGTGGTGGAGCAGGTTTAAAATCCAGGTCATCTAACTCGAGAGGCACTCATAATTTCTATGTCCTGCTTTTCTGTATCCATACAGCTAAAGAAACACGAATCAAGCAACTCCACGCTGTGGCTTCTGGGATGACTCAATGGCTCATGATCATTGGATCATATATGAAACCTATTTACCGTAATCAGAATTGGTAGTGGATAGGTTAATCTGAAAAGTCCGTGTGTGTGGAGGAATCATGACAAATGATAAATACAGATTATTTTGGTGTCCTTGAAAACAGCTTTTTATACACAATAAAGATTGTTTAGGGGTTACTTTGGATTTTTAAATTAACCTTTGAGGTATTAAAGTAATAATATGATGAATCTAATTTTTTCTTAAATATTTCAATTTAATTTAAAATATTATTATTATACATAAAAATCTAGGAAATTTCAACAGTTACTTTTAAGGGAGGTTTTAAACTTCTTTTACAACTTATAGATGAAAATTCTCCTAAGCATTTAAAATATAAATGTGATAATAGTAGTATAATAAAAACGTCACTAATAAATTCTTTTTAAAGATTTTGACAAAATTCCACTTCAAGTACTCAAATAACTCTCATACGGTAATGAAATGAAGTACAAATATGGTAATTCTGAGTTCTCTTAACACTCCAATAGTATTATCAAACTTAAAAAATTTTTATATATTATACTAAAAATCAGACAAATCAATCAATTAATTATACATTTTTTATTGTGGTAAAATACAAACCAAAATTCAGCACCAGCCATTTTAAAGTGTACAGTTCAGTGGTATGAAATATATTCACGTTGTTGTACAACCATCAACACCATCCATCTCCATTAACTCTTTTCGTCTTGTGAAACTGAAACTTTATACCTTTAAACAATAACTCCCCATTCCCCTGCTAACCCCCAGCTCCTGGAAACTACTATTATATTTTCTGTCTTTATGATTTTGACTATCAAAGTACCTCCTATAAGTGGAATCATACAGTATTTGTCTTTTTGTGACTGGCTTATTTCACTTGGCATAATGCCCTCAAGGTTCATCCATGTCATAGCATGTGTCAGAACTTCCTTCTTTTGTAAGGGCTGAATACTATTACATTGAATGTATGTATATACCACATTTTGTTTATCTATTTATCTGTTGAAGGACTCTGGGCTTGCTTCCATGGTTTAGTTATTGTGCATAACTGCTATGAACAGAGGTTTACAAATATCTCTTCAAAACTCTGCTTTTAATTCTTCTGGGTATATCCCCAGAAGTGAAATTGCTGGATTGTATGGGAATTCTATTTTCAATGTTTTTGAGGAATTGCCATACTGTTTTCCACAGAGGGTGTACCGTTTTACGTACATTTCCACCAATAGTGCACAAGGTTTCCAATTTCTCCACATCTTTGCTAACACCTGTTGTTTTCTGTTTTTTTGATAGTAGCCATTCTAATGGATGTGAGGTGGTATCTCATTGTAATTTTGATTTGCGTTTCCCTAATAATTAGTGATGTTGAGCATCTTTTTATGTGCTTATTGGCCATTCATATATCTTCTTTGGAGAAATGTCTATTCAGGTCCTTTGCTCATTTTTGAATAAGGTTGTTTCTTTTTTTATCGTTGAGTTTTAGTGATTCTTTATGCATTCTGGATATTAATTCTTAGTAAAATATATGATCTGCAAATATTTTCTCCCATGCTGTAAGATGCCTTTTTACTCTGTAGATAGTGTCTTTTGATGCACAAAATTTTTCAGTTTTCACGCAGTCCAGTTGGTCTATTTTTTCTTGTGCTACCTTTGCCTTTGGTATCATATCCAATAAATCATTGCCAAATACAATGTCGTGAATCCTTTTCCTGTGTTTTATCCTAAGACTTTTATTGTTTTAAGTCCTTGATTCATTTTTACTAAATTTTTGTGTATGGCATTAGGTGAGTCCAACTTCATTCTTTTGTATGTGGCTATCCAGTTTTCCCAGCATCATCTGTTGAAAACACTTTCCCCAATTAATGGTCTTGGTGTCCTTATCCAAAATAATTTGACATATATACAAGGATTTATTTCTTGCCTCTCTATTTCATTGGTCTACATGTCTCTTTTTATGCCAACATCACATTGTTTTGATTACTGTAGACTTGTAGTAAGTTTTGAAATTGTAAAGTGAGAATCCTCAAGTTTTGTTCTTCTTTTTTAAGATTGTTTTGGCTATTCGGGTTCCCTTGAGATTCCATATGAACTTTAGGATGGGTTTTTCTGTTTCTGCAAAAAAAACATCATTGGGATTTTGATAGAGATTACATTGAATCTGTAGATCGCTTTGGGTAGTATTGATATTTTAACAATATTAAATCTTCCAATCCATGAACATGGGGTGTCTTTCCATTTATTTTATGGCTTCTTCAGTTTCTCTCAGCAGTGTTTTGTAGTTTTCACTGTACAAGTCTTTCATCTGCTTTGTTAATTCCTAAGTATTTATTCTTTTTCATGCTATTATAAGTGAAATTGTTTTTGCAATTTTCTTTTCAAATTGTTCATAGTTTGTGTATAGAAATGCAACTAATTTTTGTATGTTGACTGTGTATCCTGCTACCTTGCTGAATTCATTTATTAGTGCTAAAAGCTTTTTTTGTGTGAAATCTTTAGGACTTTATACATATAAGATCATATCATCCGCAAACAGAGGTAATTTTACTTCTCCCCTTTCAAATTGGATTTCTTTTTTTTTTTTCTTTTTTGCCTAATTGCTCTGGCTATTACAATGTTCAAGTACGATGTTGAATAGCAGTGTTGAAAACAGGCATTCTTGCCTTGTTCTTGATCTTAGAGGAAAAGCTTTCTGTCTTTCACCATTGAGTATGATGTTTGCTATTGGTTTTTCTTATATACATTTTATTATGTTGAGGTAGTTTCCATCTAGTCCTAGTTTACTGGTGTTTTATCATGAAAGGGTGTTGAATTTTGTCAAATTGAGATGATGATATTTTTTCCCCCTTCATTGTGTTGATGTGGCATATTACATTGTTTTTTTTTATATGTTGAACAATTCCTGCATTCCAGGAATAAATCTCACTTGGTTATGGTGTATAATCCTTTTTATATACTACTGAATTCTGTTTGCTAGTATTTTGTTGTAGATTTTTATATCAGTGTTCATAAGTGTTGTTGGTCTGTAGTTTTATTTTCTTGTAGTGTATTCATCTGGCTTTGGAATCAGGGTAATGCTGGCCTCAGAGAATGAGGATGTCTTCCCTCCTCTTTAATTTTTGGGAAATGTTTGAGAAATAGGCATTAGTTATTCTTTAGATGTTTGGTTGAATTCACCAGTGAAGTTATCAGGTCCAGGGCTTTTCTTTGTTGGGAGAGTTTTGATTACTGATTCCATCTCCTTACTAGTTATATATAGGTCTATTTAGATTTTCTATTTCTCATGATTTAGTCTTGTGTTTCTAGTAGGTTTTGTGTTTCTAGAAATTTGTCCATTTCATCTAGGTTATCCAACTTGTTGGTTCACAGTTTTTCATAGTGTTCCCTTATAATCCTTTTTATTTCTGTAGAATCTGTAGTAATGTCTACACTTTCTTTTCTGATTTTAATAATTTGAGTCTTCTCTCTTTTTTTATTAGTCCATGTAGTAAAGTTTGTCAGTTTTGTTGATTCTTTTTTTTTTTTCTTTGCGGTACGTGGGCCTCTCACTGTTGTGGCCTCTCCCATTGCGGAGCACGGGCTCCAGACGCGCAGGCTCAGTGGCCATGGCTCATGGGCCTAGCCGCTCCGTGGCATGTGGGATCTTCCCGGACCGGGGCACAAACCCGTGTGCCCTGCGTCGGCAGGTGGACTCTCAACCACTGCGCCACCAGGGAAGCCCTTGTTGATTCTTTTGGGGAACCAACTTTTGATTTCGTTGATTTTCTATTTTTAAAAATTCTTTATTTTATTTATCTCTGCTTTAGTCTTTAATATTTCCTTCCTTCTGCTAGCTTTGTGTTTCTATTTCTATTTCCTTAGGGGGTTGATTGATGCTATATTTGGAGACAGCAGAAGTTAGGAAAAGCAAAGGGTATTGGGTGTATATGTGTGTGTGTGGGATCCTTATTACTCAAACAACCCTCACCTTCCATCATCCCAACCATGGGTCACTCTCAAGGGAATAACTGTTAGCGCAGTTATTTGTCTAATGTGTGTGTGGTGGGGAGAGGAGTGGGAGCACAGAGATAGTTGGCACTTTAATATACATTTTATGGAACATAAAGAATAACAATTTCCTGCCTTGAAATCCAAATGTGGTTACAAGCCCAGAACCTCTGAGTAGATAAATTAGGCATCTGGAGCCCAAAACCAAACCCAAAACCAAACAAACAATCAAAGAAGCAAAACAAAAACAAAACAAAAAAAACTACAAATTTATGAGAAAGATGTCCAGAATCTATGAGGTTGAGCCAACAAAAGATTCAGAGGAATTAAATTCTGATTCTTTTCTTTTTTTTAACATCTTTAATTGCTTTACAGTATAATTGCTTTACAGTGGTATGTTAGTTTCTGCTCTATAACAAAGTGAATCAGCTATACATATATCCCCATATCTCTTCCCTCTTGCGTCTGCCTCCCATCCTCCCTATCCCACCCCTCTAAGTGGACACAAAGCACCAAGCTGATCTCCCTGTGCTATGCAGCTGCTTCCCACTATCTATTTTACATTTGGTAGTGTATATATATCAATGCTACTCTCTCACTTCATCCCAGGTTACCCTTCCTCCTCCCTGTGTCCTCAAGTCCATTCTCTATGTCTGCATCTTTATTCCTGTCCTGCTCCTAGGTTCTTCAGAACCATTTTTTTTTTTAGATTCCATATATATGTGTTAGCATATGGTATTTGTTTTTCTCTTTCTGACTTACTTCACTCTGATTGTTTTCTTTATCACCATATACTCTTCACAATAATCGTATGGAGTAGGTACTATTTTGCAAATGAGAAAATTAAGACTCAAATGTATAAAATAATGTAATGGATTGCACAGAAAGAAAATTAGAAACTCAGCCCAGGTTCCCTTACTTCAAATCCAGTACTTCCACTCTGCCAAGATCTCGTACTTTTTGGCAAATGAGAGCCAGGAAAGAGAATCTCATGTTACTTAGCTACATAGAATTTGGAAATGGTGCTTTGAGCACTGGCTGGACATAGAGTGTGGCACCCTAGCGAGAATGTGTCTTCTGGGATTCCCTGTTGTGCTCATGAATAAGACTCTATATTTTGGACAAAATAGAAAGCTCTGAGCCTCAATTTCCTCTTGCAAGTGAAGATAAATTATATTTCACATTTATTTATTTTCTGTCTCCTCACTAGAATGTCACCTCTGTGAGGGCAGGGACCGTTATCCTCCCTAAGTAGAGGCAGTTATTAAATATTTGTTGAATGTGGGAAATGAATGACTATACCCTGTTCTTGTCACCTCTGTTAGTTTCTTTAGGGCTGCTGTAACAAAGGAACACAGATCAGGTGGCTTAGAACAACAGAAAGTTATTGTCTCACAGTTCTGGAAGTCCGAGATCAAGACGTCGGCAGTGTTGGTTCCTTCTGAGGGCTGTGAAGGAGAATCTGTTCCATGCCTCTTTCCTTGATTCTGGTGGTTTCCTGGCAGTCTTTGGTGTTCCTTGACTTCTGCTGCACAACCCCCATCTCTACCTTCATCTTCAAGTGGTGTTCTCCTTGTGTGTGGGTCTATGTCAAATTTCTCTTTTATAAGGACACCAGTCATATTGGATTAGGAGCCCATTCTACTCCAGTATGACCTCATCCTAACAATGACCCTACTTCAAAATAAGGTCACATTCTGAGGTATTGGGTGTTAGGACTTCAACATATGAATGGAGGGGGGCAACAGTTCAACCCATAACATCACCCAAACACACACTTGAATAAAATATAGTCCTTGCTTTGAGGAGCTCATAAAATCCCAAATATGACTTAAGAGGCAATTCCAGAGGATGCTCATAAAGTTTGAGCAACAAATGGGTTTTATGCACAATAGGTTAAGGAACTTTTGAGTTAAAACATTTAAGGAGCATTCTTTATTTCAGACTTTCTCAAGACTTTAGAATGTGAATGCATGTTGTGTAACACCCTTTTCATGGAGGATCTCACATGATCAATTCTGAGAAATGCTGGCAGAGTTAGAAAAACACTGAGTTGGGAAGTTGGTCTTGGAAAATATTTGGTGTTTTCTCCTCAGCTTCTTCATTTATAAAACATACCAACCTTCTGCAGAAACTGCTACTGAGGGTTGTTTCAAGGATCAAATAAGATCAGGTTTCTAAAAGTGATTAAAATTAGTAAAGGATTATAGATATATTTAGAGCACACCTAAAATCATAATCAGGAATGTACAACTTGAATCAGGTGGATAAAGATATTAGCTTTAGTGTCTAGATTTAGAAATTGGTATAGCAGGAAATTTAAAAATGTATCTTAATTGCTTATTTGGAATAAACATGTAGCTTTTCTACTTCTTTGCTCATCTGCTATGTTTTGCTTCCTGGTCATTGTTGCCTGCAGCATGGACTGACACACTTGCTATGTGGGCTCCACGACAACACATTTCCATAGCTCATCCTGCCATTGCTGCACTGTAGCCAATTTGGTAAAGGACCCCTGACTTCTATGGTGAGGGAAAAAGTGCAAATGGGAGGAAAGCTAAATGTCTTGATTTGGGGAGAGCAGCACCTTATTTATCTCAGAGCTACATTCTAATCTGCCACTCTTTTCTCCTTACATCCCAGGAAATAGCTGAAGGTTACTCAGCTTTCTAGGAGCTTGGAGAAAACTGGTCTGAGTTTTAGTCTCTCTCATCAATAGGGATATGAAAATGCGTATGTGTGTTCCCAGTTGTTAATCCTGCCTGGCCAGAGTAGGAGAGAAAGCAAGTGGCAGATTATGAGATGAAAAGTACATCAATGCCTGTTTTTAGAATAGGTGTTGTTGGATTAAAAATGAAATGCAGGCATGAAAGTGAATGCTCTTCAGTCCTTTTCCTTAACAAAGGAGATGTGCATCTAATTCAGACTGATGGAATTTTTGGTGATAACCATGGTTACTAAAAATGGATCACTTTATACTCATTGAGAGAAAGCAGCATGACAACAGTTGCTCATTTCACAATAGTAAAACTCGTCATGGCAACTAAAAATGGAAGAGACATCTTATGTTTGAGAGCAACTTATTTCAGCCTGAGATTATCCATTTAAGCTAAACAACATGATGAGATGCTTAAACTCAACAACATGATGGGATGCTAAAATTTGGTAAACACTGAGACATGTACTTGAATGAGGAAACGTCATGATGTAAGCATGGCAAAAATGGTTTGGGGAGGGCTTCCCTGGTGGTGCAGTGGTTGAGAGTCCGCCTGCCGATGCAAGGGACACGGGTTTGTGCCCCGGTCCGGGAAGATCCCACATGCCACGGAGCGGCTGGGCCCGTGAGCCGTGGCCGCTGAGCCTGCGCGTCCAGAGCCTGTGCTCCGCAACAGGAGAGCCCACAACAGTGGGAGGCCCCCGGAACCCAAAAAAAAAAAAAAAAAAAATCGTTTGGGGAAGTGGAACAAGATGTTTTTTTCTTTAGTACATTTATTAGGCATAGACTGGATCCAGATAATGGGACAATAGCACTAATCCCACATATAGACAGTAACAGAAATTCTATTTACTAAATTGTTCTCCAGTATTACGACAAGAGTTTTTATTTTGAGAATATCCACACACAAATACATCCGATGAAAGAAAATTGATGTTTAGATTCCTTCCACATTTTGATAATATAGAATACTGATTTGTATTATTTGACCTACTCCCTGAAAAGGAGAAAGCACTTACCTCTCAGTATTCAATACATTTATACTTGAATTTGATGTAACCAGGAGGAATTTATCTAGTAGCCACTGGAAACAGAACTCTTGGGTTTTAGGAGCTTCCCTGCTCTTGAGCAAAGCTTGCTCAGGATCCATAAAATATCTGCCCATTTTATAAAGCCCTTAGAAAGTTCCTTCCAATAGGATGCAAATACAAAGTGTAGTTTGAGTTTTTTGTCTTTATTCAATAACTTTTTCCATAAATATTTATTGAATGTCAGTTATGTGATAGGCAGTTTTAACCCCCCCTCCTTATTTAAATGTAAGGAACTCTCCTTCCAACTGATAAACGAATGTATTAAAAAATTTTTTTTCCGTGTTTACATAGTTTTATTTATTTTTAATTTTTTATGAAGTGTGATTGATTTACAATGTTGTGTTAGTTTCAGGTGTACAACAAAGTGATTCAGTTATACGTATACATACATCTAAAGAATCTTTTTCAGATTCTTTTCCCATTTAGGTTATAACAGAATATTGAGCAGAGTTCCCTGTGGTATGCAGAAGGTCCTTGTTGATTATTTTATGTATAGTAGTGTGTATATGTTATGTATGAATGTATTTTAAATAGTGGTCACAATGCACAAACCTTAGAATATTTAGGTTGAACCTTATGGAATTTCCATATTTGACCACTATTTACTTATAAAATTCCATAAATTTTGACATACACACACACACACACACACACACACACACACACACACGGACACACACACACATACACACACACACTTCAGCTAAAGCAAAGTTTGCTTTTATAGCCCTGGCTTTATTATATATTCCTTTCATTGCTTATTTCTATTAATTTCACTAATGTATGGAATATGGCTGAATTAACTTGCTGCATAACAAACAAGTGCAGAATCTCAGTGACACATAACAGTAAACACAGGAGGCACTCTGCTTATGCTCCAGATCTTCTGGTCTGCTTGATATATCTCTTAACCTCCTTGGCCCAGCAGACTCCCAATGCATGTCTGTGTCATGGCAGTGTTAGAGGTGCAAGAGGCTTCCTAAGGCCTGGATGTGGAACTGGCACAATGTCACTTCCAACACGCCATTCCATTGGCCGAAATAAGTAAGTAAGACACGAATACAGAGAGGAGGTGAAGAATTGAGGTCAATAGTACAAATCTACACAATGACCTAGCATTGAAAAGCAACACGTTATCTCTTTATGTCACTGAAGGTTGCTAGGACAGTACCTTCCTATAAAAAAGGAAAACGTCATCATAGTTGTCATCATCATCAACACCTTGATCTCAAACACATATCATGCTTTCTACATGTCAACACCTCTTCTAAAAGCTTTACATTTCATGTTTGCAACAACTCTATGAGGTCGTCACTACTACCATTTCCTCCATTTACAGCTAAGGAAACAAGGCACGGAGAAATTAGTAAAGATGTTCATTGTTTTCCAAGAAATCGAGAATATTGGATGTTTCAAACTGCACTGTTGTAGCATAGAATCATCTATTGGAGGATGTGACTATGTTTAAGAGATTTTAACTTCTTGTCAGGGCACTTATCTGCCCTCTAAGTCACAGAGAGGAGGAACATCTCCACAGTTGGTGGGGTGACGGCAGCCCAAACGTACGTTCTGTTGGTTACTCTCCAATTCAGTGGCTTAGTCAAACAGGTATTTTTCTGGAATGTTTAGCCCATTTTTCTACCTGGGAACAAGAGTCAGGACTACCATTCACCATTGTTCTTTTCTTTCTTAGTGATTGTTTTGTTCATCCAGTGTAGTTCTCCTTTTAGCACACTGGTTAAGATTCCACTTAAACGTATCGTCAAAAGGCTTTTATGTACTTTTACATCCAATAAATTAATACATCCACCAATTCTATCTGTGATACTTACCCCTTTGCTCTATAGAACATGATGACTTTCCCTTTGGCTACAGGACTAACTTGACACAGAGAGAACCAGAGAGCCAGGACCAGGGTAGAGCAGGAAAAAAAATGGACTCCGGAAGCATTCATTTCCACTTAGAACCTAGATAAGAAACTACAAGCTAGTCTGGTCCAGAAATCACTCTCAGTATTTTACATAAAGAAGAATCAAGGCTTCAAAGGAATGTGTGATAACATATATAGTCACATAATTTTTGGTAAGTCCTTATACATGATTAATTCTTACAGGATTTTAAAAAATCCTTGAATTTAATTTTTTAGATGTGCTCCCCCAATTTTTTGACTCAATGTTTTTCTTGCCACAAATACTTTGTATTAAAAACTTTTTACTGAGTATATTAAATTGTAGCTTTTCCCTATACTATTTTCATTTCTAGACATTTAAGAATTATTTACATATTCAAGAATTAGGAAAATTCTTCCTAATTTTGTTCAATAGTCAAGTTTCCCAGGATGCCTTACCTCCTGGGTGCTGGACTGGCTTCTAGAGCCTTGAGTAAACAAGGCTAAGGGCTCCTTGCTTCAGTGCAGTGCTTTAGGGTTTACCTTGGAAATCGGACCTTGACATCCCAGCATCTGCAGGGTGGATGACACAGATTCTATTTGGAAACGAATGCTGTGAGTTTTAGAGTAGTACCCAAGAGCTGCTCTTTCCAGGCTCTTCCCAAACCATCAAAGAATTGCCACTAGCTAGAAACGTTTAAGAAGTGCATTTGGTAATGTTATCCTTTTGAGGAATCATTCCTGTCAGAAACTTTCTGGCTTCTCAGCTTTCACTGCAATGATATTACTGGATTACAAGCAAGCATCTCATTAGGGAGTAGAGGTGGTGTCTGTCTCATTTTTCAGAGACCCCAACACCAAGTGTGGGTCTTGGCCAGCAGGGGGAGCGAGACAAAGGCAATGTGAGGTTGGGGGTACAGCCTCACCGCCTCAGCATTGATTTGCTTTGGCAAAACATTCATTCATTTTTTAATTCAAAAAATGTTTATTAACTGCTATTATGGGCTTGGAACTGTGCTCGGCACTGGAAATAAAACAGGAAACTAGAGAAGTGTGATCCCTAACTTCCTAGAGTTTTGGGGATGGAGGATGATAATCGCTAATAAATTACAAACAAACCGACACATAAGTAAAATAGTTTCAAATTGTGAACTCTGCTAAGCAGAAGCCAAGGGGACTGAGATAGGGAATAATTGGCAGGGGGAGAACTGAGAGAGTCACACTTGCGCCTCATGTTTCCTTCTCAGGGGTCTGTGAACAAGGCCCCCCTCCTCATGCTCAGATAGGAAATCATCTAAAAGAGTTGCTTTAAAAAATGATGGATGAAACGATGGTTCATGTACAACAAGGTTCTCTGGAGACTTTGACATTCTGCTCTCTAACTCCCAGAATCTTGACTTTCTTGAATGCCAGGACCCTGTTGAGCTGAAAAATCTTTCCTTCAATTTAAATGACTTATGGTACAGAGACAATGCCTTCTGTGGAAATGTTCTGGAAGGCTCAATTATTAAAAGAAAAATGACTCTCAACTAGAATGTGTTATGCTTTTAGGTTTTAGTATTTGTATGTGCTCCATACTGAACTAGTTTTATACAGAGGGATTCCTATACTGATCAAATAATAACATACAATTAACATAGCTAATTAATTCTTTCTTCCCAGAAGGATTATGAGGGTTTGCGTTAACTAGCAGGGTGCTAGACTCCTAGAAGATATTTGAAAATATTTGTTGAGTGCTATGAAATCTGAAGAACTTGAAGAATTAAACCAATGAGCTGTAGCCTGTATACACCATTGCTGGTTGAGTTACTAGCAAACTAATATTTTTACAAACTCTTCTCTGAGAGATTTCTTCAGACGAGGAGTGTGTGTACACACACATGCTATTTTTCAAGAATATCTGTATTATCTACAAAAACAGAGGATGTAGAGGAAAATGTAAGAAATTTTTAAACAACGTGAGCTGATTTCATAACCTGTTTCTTCTAAAGAGTGGATTTTAGCATTTTCCTTACAGTAAGAGCCACTGGGCTGTGTTGCTGGCAGGTCACATGCTGTGTAGTCTGTTGAGAGTATTCACTGATATGCAGCCATGCTGACAGGACAGTGAGAGAATCATCAGGGAACGGAAACCAGACTGTGGCCCAACACCCACCTCTTCCTTGCCTGAACATATAAGGCTGGAAGTGAACAGCCTCATAAATGAATAGTGTCTGCCTGCCTAGGATTTACACAGGAGGAGGAATAAGCGTGGCTGAATTCTCTTACATATGAGTTGTGTCTCCAGCTCATAAATGAAGCCCTGTGTCTCTCCTCACCTACTTCCAAGAGGTTCTTTGGCAGAATGCCTCTCTTCCTTTATGATTAGTCCAGGATGGATTATAGAAGCACTGACTTTTCAACAGCTAGAAAAAAAGAGAATGATGGAAATGGGAGAGGCAAGTAAATATCCTGACAATGATTTTTATTTCCTTTCTTCCTTCATTCCTTCCCCCTCCTTCTCATCCTCTTTTCCCCTCATTCCTTCCTTCATTTTTGAAAAAATATGACTTATCTACTTGTTTCTGTCATCCCTTAGGAATGAGCAAGGCTGTCAGTGATATTTCTGGGCAAATTGAGCTTAGCACCTTGCTCTGATTTTGTTGCCACACCAACAAAACATTGTACTCACTTTCTCTCCTTGGAGGGATTAACAGCAGGTCCCAGCAGCCAGGCTGAAGGATGTCAATATCCCAGCCAGAGTCTCAGCTTAAAGCGACTCCCAGCAAATTGGGCCTGAGTCTACAATAAACCTTTAGGTTTCCTTGGAATGTTTGGACTCGTTAGATGTCTATAATTGAACAGATGGTGAGGGCTGGCTTTTGACATTTTTTTGTTCCTCGAGTGGGTTATCAAACAGCAAAAACCCTCCCTGTAATTTTGAAGGTGAAATTCTTCTATCTTCCTTCCTATCCCTTTCCCTGATCACACACAAATTCTAGGACATTATAGGGATAACTTACTTAATTGTGTTTCTCAACTTTTATTGTGCACATGGATCCCCTGGGAGTGAACATTCTACCTCAGTAGGTCTTGGTGAGGCCCAAGATTCTGTGTTTCTAACAAGTTCCCAGAAAATGCAGATGCTGCCCCGCCAGCACCACACTTTGAGAAATAAAGGGCTATTATGTTTGAACACCCATGCTTTAGAATGGACTCTCAAGTGTGGATTCCTATTTTTTCAAGGGTTTTTACTTTGGCTAGATCCAATTTACAAACGTGTCCTTAAGTGGTACTGAGTGCGATGTCTATAGTGAAACTCTGCAGATTAGCTTGAAAGATAACAAACTGAATACCGTAACTAAAGATTGCTTAACAGGCTGAGGTTGTTCATTGTCTTAACAAACCTTGTCTTTTTGACATGGAGAACCACGAGGAAAACTTATGAGTCATAGCAGAGGTCATCCCAGTTAAGTGTATCCGGAGACAACCAGACTCTCCCTGCTCCTTCCAATGACTCTTTGTGAACCTGAACAACAAATTGTCTCCTTTCTGACTCAGTTGCTACAGTCACACATTGTGAAAGTGAGTGGATGGCTCTTTTCCAACACAGCTTGAGAGGATTTTTATTGAGATTATACAATCAAACATGGGACTTATGACTTACATACTATATATTTCATTCAGAAGGATCTAGGAAAATGTGTTAAAATATAATTTTGAATAACAATACTTATTATGTGCCAAATAGTCCAAGTGCTTACCACGTAGTAAGTAATACATTTAATCCTCCAAACACTCCCATTAGGAAGGTATTATCTCCATTTTATGGTTAGAGAAATAGAGGTACTGAGATAATAAATAACTTTATCCTGTGTCAAGTCAAGCACATGGACCTTTTATGGTAAGAGGTTGCCAGTTGAGGGCCTACAACTCAACTTCTGATTGTTTTTTTATCTGCCTGAAGATTTTAAAAAATTAAATTAGTTGTCAATATTTACAGGCTATTTCCTGCTTCTTAAAAAAACCATGGAGTTATCTGGCAGCTTTAGGCTTGCATTCTTGCACAGGAAGCATCAGTTGGTGCAGAGTATCAACGCTGCCCTTAGATGGGGTGTGAGCACTCCATCTTGTCACAGTTCTCACCTTAGTACCCAAGCCCTATGGAGTCCAGCAGGGTGATTTCCACGCTGTGAAAGCTCAACAAAATACTAACAAGGGTGGTGATTCCTACCCTTGTTAGTAGGTAGATCTTTGATGATGAGGATGCAAAGGGATTTCAGATCTTTGATTTCAGAGATCCTTGATGATGAGTATGCAAAGGGATTTCAAACTGAAATGGTTACTGGAGTCAGGAAATAACAAAGACCCAACACAGCCAAAAATAAATAAATAAATATTTTAAAAATCTATCTTTTTAGGAAAAAAAAAGAAGTGAGTAGGTTGTTGCTGAGGGCAAGGTTATAGGGAGATTTTAAGGGAACTGGTGCAGAAGAGAGGAGCAAGAAAAGAAGGATTTCACAAAGTGGGTGATCCAGTCAACCAGTGCTTGAGAGGGGAAAGAAATATAACTATAATAGCAATTTTTACTGAGCTCTCACTATGGGACTGGCTTTAAATACTGCTTTAAGTACTATGAGGTACTAATATTCTCATTTTATAGAGGAGGAAGCAGAAACACAGTGAGATTAACTAATTTGTCTAATGTCACATAGGTAATAAGTGGTATGTATAGATACCACTTTTTTTTGTTCACTGTACAAATGCAGATTCATTGTTCTTTCCTTTATCCATAGTAGGAAAAAGGTTGGAAATTGTTAGAAAACCAGCTTATATACAAAGCACTTCTGAAATTATGCGTTTCTTTGGAAAACAACTTATAAAAAATAGTAGACACTTAAAAAATTCAAGTCCATAAGTATTTTACACTTCTGAAGGCTAAAACTCCATGTGTTTCCTAAAATATAGAACAATTTAAAAAAAAACTCATAA
Organism: Aethalodelphis obliquidens; assembly: GCF_003676395.1. Classification (NCBI taxonomy): domain Eukaryota; kingdom Metazoa; phylum Chordata; class Mammalia; order Artiodactyla; family Delphinidae; genus Aethalodelphis; species Aethalodelphis obliquidens. The sequence goes on from NW_020837954.1 coordinate 14,223,972, forward strand.
AGTGACATTGATTTGAATTCCACAGAATCCCTGACCATTAGAAGTACGTTCTTCCTTGTAAAGTGAATTTGTTCTTCACAGGCAACGTTATAGTTAAAGTGTGTTTCTCTGACTAATTCATTGAGATTGAATTTACTCTCCAGCTAATGTCTACAGGAGACTAATGGTAATTTATAGTTTCTTCAAATAAGTTAACAAAACATATCCAAAATGTTAATCACCACATGCATGATTCTGGGAGAGTGACAATATCTATACATACCAAGGCATCCTGATTCTAGCCCAAGCTCATAAAAACACCCTGCTAGGGTGGTTATGAAACAGAGGAGAGGAAAAGAAACAGGGCCGGGGATGAACTGGGTAGAAGAGGGGCCAAGTGAGCAGGAAAGTGGAGAGTTCACCACCCTGTTTGGTCACATTGAAGACTTGAAAGAAGAGAACCAAAAGAGTTTATCAACACTAACTGGCCTTACAAGAAAAGTTAAAGAGACTTCTTTAAATGAAAAAGAAAAGGCCGTAACTGGAAATAAGAAAATTATTAAGGAAAAAATCTCACAGGTAAAAGCAAACATATGTTAAGTGTACTGGACCAACCACCTATAAGGCTCATAGGAAGTTTACAAGACAAAAGTAGTAAAATCATCTATATATAAAATAATAAGTATTGCACAAAATAAAAAGGTGTAAAATATGACATCAAAAACATAAAACATAGGGGTGGGATAAAAATGTAGTGCTTTTAGAATGGGCTCAAACTTAAGCAACCATCAACTTAAAATAAACTGCTATCTACATAGGTTGTTATATATAAACCTCATGGTAACAATAAACCAAAAGCCTATAACAGATACAGAAAAAATAAAGAGAAAGGAATACAAACATAACACTAAAGAAAGTCATCAAATCAAAAGGAAAGAGGATAAGAGAAGAAGAACAGAGAACTACAAAAACAACCAGAACAATGAACAAAATGGCAAAAAGTATATACCTATCAATAATTACTTTAAATGGACTGAATGCTCCAATTAAAAGACGTAGGATGGCTGAATGGACAAAAATACAAGACCCATATATATGAGATAAGAGTCTCACTTCAGATCTAACTACACATACAGATTGAAAGTGAAAGGAAGTAAAAAGGCATTCCATGCAAATGGAAACAAAGAGCTGGGGTGGCAATACTTATGTCAGATAATATAGACTTTAAAACAAAGACAGTAGCAAGAAACAAAGAAGGGCATTACATAATGATAAAAGGATCAATCCAACAAGAGGAAATAACACTTGTAAATATCTATGCACCCAACATAGGAACACCTAAATACATAAAGCAAATACTAACAAACATAGAGGGAGATATTAACAGTAATACAATAATAGTAGGGGAACTTAACACCCACTTACATCAATGGATAGATTATGCAGACAGAAAATCAATAAGTAAACATTGGCCTTAAACACACTAGACCAAATGGACTTAAAAGATATATGTAGAACATTCCACCCCAAAATAGCAGAATAGACATTCTTTTCAAGTGCACATGGAATATTCTCCAGAATAGAACACGTGTTGTATCACGTAACAAGTCCCAATAAATTTAGGAAGGTTAAATATCAAGCATCTTTTCTTTTCTTTTTTTTTTAACATCTTTATTGGGGTATAATTGCTTTTCAAGCATCTTTTCTGACCACAACGATATGAAACTAGAAATCAGTTACAAAAAAGAAAACTGGAACAAACAGAAACATGTGGAGGCTAAACAAAATGCTACTAAACAACCAATGGGTCACTGAAGAAATCAAGGGGGAGATTAAAAAAAAAAAGTGGAAAAAACAGCATTCCAAAATCCATGGGACGTGGCAGAAGCAGTTCTAAGAGGAAAGTTTATAGTGATACAGGCCTACTTCAGGAAACAAGAAAAGTATCAAATAACCTAACCTTACACCTAAAGAAACCAGAAAGAAAGAACAAACAAAGCCCAAGATTAGAAGAAGGAAGGAAATAGCAAAGATCAGCGTGGAGATAAATAAAATAGAGACTAAAAAAATCAATAGACAAGATCAATAAAACTAAGAGCTGATTCTTTGAAAAGATAAGCAAAATTGATAAGCCCTTAGCCACACTTATCAAGAAAAAAAGAGAGAGGGCCCAAATAAATAAAAAACTTATTGTGGCAATCAATTGGTAATGTATATTAATGTCGAATCACTATGTTGTACACTTGAAACTAATATAATATTGTATATCAACTCTATGTCGATTTAAAAAAAAAAAGAACCTTTGCTCCACCACTTGTGAATTTGGCTCTGAGCCTCAGTTTCCTTGTGTACAAACTATGCATGATAGAGTAAGAGCTTGTCACGATTAAATGCAATGAGGTAGACAGAATGCAGTTTGGGCATAATACTTTGTATTGGTGGAACACTAGGTGTTGAGGGTGTTTCTGTTAACAGAATGAATAGAAAGCTTAATCTGACCATTGCACCTGTGTGCGCAGTAAGTTACTTTCCTCCCGTGACACATATTCCTGGCTGATGTCCCTGCATCTCTGCTGTTGGGTAGAGCTGTTGACTTCTTTATTTGGCTTTTGCTGCTCTGTTGATTTTTCCAAGTGTCTGAAAGAATATCAGATTTTCTTCTTTTTACAGGATCAGTGATCTTGGCCCCCTGAGCCTGTATTATTGACCATTCTGTTAGTTACTGCCACTGCTAAGAGGTATCAGTGGCAAAGTCACTGCTATGAACCTAACAGCCCCTTGGACTCCTAAGGGCCACATTTTTCTCTCTTGCCATAGCAGGGTCATTTGCTCAAAGTCAAACAAAAATGATTCTTCTATTTTCTTTACAGTGACTGATGGCCCCTCAGAGTTTACCCGTGCTGCTGTCACCGACCCTGGTTGTTTAGAGGGTGCAAAGTGAGTGGAGGAGATAGGCTGTGCACACCTGGGAGAGGAGACAGTGCCGCCTTGTTTCCCTCTCAGCTGTACATAGGTTATCTCAACACGGCACATCTCTGTCCAGGATCAGGGTAGGTACAGAATGACACAGGCAAGGCTTAGTGCCCTCTGGTCTTTCCTTTCAGGGATCTGCTCTGCAATTCACTTCCCCCTTCTACTCTTGTTTCATTCGCTGCAGATGGTTAATTAATCTTTACTTGAAATGTCACCGCTTCTAGCAGTGTTTGGTTTTTAATAGAAAAATGGTGAAGAAAAGCCTGTAGGACCCCAAAGGATACGTCTTTCTGGAGGTAGAATTTCAGGTTTTGGCGCAAGAATTCCTAGTTCCTGAAATTCCCAAATCCTGGGTCTTTTCACTGTTGGCTCCTTGTGCTCAACCTGCTCTTCTTCCTGATTAACAACTGGCTTGTCACCTCTCGTCATTCAGGTCCTAGCTAAAATGTCACCTCCCCAGAGACGCTTACACTCGCTCCCTTATGTAGTCTATTATTCCCCACCAACACTGATCTTGCCTTAATTTTTTTCATAACATGTATCACTACTTGATACTATATTCTGTATTTTAATTGTCTGTCAGCCCTAAATAGAATGCAAGCCATGTGAGCTCAGAGACGTTGTCTGTTTCAATCATCACCCTGTGCCCTAAAATAGTGTCTTATTAGGCACTATAAGATTCTTTTTAAATTTAAGTGAGTCATTGGAAAACGTTTTTCTGGTGCTTCTTAATTTTATCAGATATGATATCTTTATACTTGTATATAATATAACTATGTCTTTAGCACATGGTTTACATGTATTCATTGGTTAATTTACCAAAAATTTTAATGTCTACTAAGTTGCAGTCATTAGGCTGGTGATCAGAATAGAAGGGTAAATAAGGCAGAATCTCAGCCTTCGAGCTGCCCATGTCTAGTGGAGGAAGCATGTGAGTAACAGACAAGTACAATAGAGTGTTAGGTTTGGCAAGACAGTATACATCTGTAGTATTTCAGCACGGTTATCAAGATGAATGAGAACTACTGGAAGACCTGGGGAATGAAGATGTCTCTCCAGGCAGAGGAGATTAGTATCTGTAAGGTCAAGAAGGTGTAAGTGTTCATGGCAAATTCATTGAGGTGCAGGCAGCTGTTAATGTCCATGCTGGATGGTACAGGCAAATACTGAGTGAAATAAAGATGGACGTAAGTGAGATAAGGTGGGAAGTTATAAACAGTCATGAATGTCATTTTAAAAAGCTTGAATTTTTTCTTCAAAGAGCTAACAAAGAATTTTTAACAAGAATGAGATGTAATTAGATATGTGTTGATTTACCCTCCCTGCTTCCTCTCAGATTTCCTTCTACACCCAGAATTAGCATCAGCCACAATAGGAGAGCAGTACAGGTGTATGTAGAAAAAGGTTGTTTATTAAGTATGACCAGTGTCAGTGAGAGATAAAGGAAGTCTATAGTACTCAAACAGTTCTCTGGTTGGCCTATCTCTTTTTAAAACTCTTTTAAATGGAAAATTTCGAACATATACAAAATAAGCAAATGGTATAATTAACCTCCATGAACTCATCACCCAGTTTCAAAACTTGTCAATATTGTGTCATTCTTGTTTAATCTGTACCTCTATCCACTTTTGACCCTAGCCAGTAAAAAGCAAGAGGTTTATAATGTGCAATCAGATGGAGTCATAAACAAGGGAGTGAGGGAAGGATATAATTCAGAGTCCTGGGTGAAGGATTGGTCTCAGGCAAGCTCAGAATGAAGGAAAGAGGAAAGAAAGGCATGGATGTGAGTAAATGTGTAGGTGGAAGAAATGGAGGGTGTGGGAAAGCAAGCTTCTTAAACGAAGGGACTGTGTCCTATGTCTTTGAATTGCTTGCAGTCAACACAGTACTGCGTATCATAAACATGCCATAAGCATTTGTCCAATTGAATTGAGCTCATGTCCAGGGGTACCTGTCTTCTTTATGAAGCCTAGGCCTGGTCACTGATGGGAATGAGACAGACATAGAGAAAAGACTAGGGGAGGATAAAGCTATGAACTAGTTTCAGTGGTGCATGGAGTACATGCCACTGGCCCACACATGAAGATGCTTCTTTTTACGTGCCCTGTAAAGTATGTGCAATATCAAGAGAGGATGTTTTCTTCCTCAGTGTTTAAAAGAAGAGGGTAATGAGTGATTTAAGAGCAGGCTTTTTTAGTCTTTGTGTTCCCTTTGACAGATACACCCTTAGATACACCCTTACAGGGGTTCAAAAAGTTTGTAGAAAAGATTTTGGACTTTAGTTTTCTTATCTGTTTTTCCTTTCTTTTCCTTTATTTCTTATTTCTCATGATCTATCATGAGTGCTGCTGGTCCTTCTCTAGTCTAACAGAAGTATCTTTACTCAGTTTTCTGAAGTGCCCGAGACTGAAACTCAATGAGTCAGAGATTCTAATCTATGTGCCACCTCTGTTCCAGAGAATAGAAGACAGGATAAAATAAGATAAAGCAACAGATTTAACTTGGAGTTTATAAAATGTGATTGTGTGGAGCGAATGTAACACATTCAGTGCTAAAGGTGCAAACAAGTTGATCTGGTAGATAATGCAGCAGACTGGGTAAAATGCATGTTTCATGTTGCACATTTGTAATTATTCATCTAAAAACATATTCTGAAATGCAGTAACTATTCAAATATATTACTCTGAATGTCAAGGATGATGTATAGATGTTCCAGTTACTGGGCATTGTCATTTGATATCAAAGAAATGAGGGAAAAAAGGTTATTAGAATTTTTAAAGCTACTTTGCAAATGTTTTCATCACCATCATTCTGCCAAAGTTTAAAATCTTTAGGACTCAAATTTTTATTACACAAAGTTTATGTCCTTCACATGCTGGTAAGTTTTATGGTCATGAGGTATCCTACCCTTCCTTCCTTCCTATTTTCTGCAAATATCATTAAATTCTAGAAAACTTATTAAACAGTGATCATGAGAAAGCATGATTGCCACACTCAGTGAACTCACAGACTGGTTAACAGCACCCAACTCAAAATCGCCTAGTGTGTAAACGCTTTCCCGGAATTAACCAGTCACTGGTGTCTTCTGTACATTGCTGTTGCTTCCTAGTCTTACCCCTATTATAGAAATTCTCATGGTGTTTTATAATTATATTTTGGTTTTGTTTTTCTCGCTAGATGCATGGAGGGCCAAAATGATGCCACTTTATCTTTTGGGAGACAGTTTTCAATGGCATATCTCTGTGTCTCATATCAACTTTTGTCATGGACTGTCTTTTCAAGGATGTTTGTATAGCAAACAGCCTGAGAACGTGTTGTGTCTCACATCCCTTAAGGGGCAGAAGATGTTTTTCTAAGCAGGATAATAAAAATATCTCCCTTGGGGAAAAGGTTGAGTAGATATTCTAGCAACCCCTTTTGAAAGATGGGATTTCCTAAACTCCAGGTTCCTCAGCTGTGACACAAACCAGCCGTGTGTGCAGCCTCCACTTGAGACTCCTTCCACATCACCTGCAATCAACCTGGGTGGAGGAAGGGAGGAAGATTGGTGTGAACGTGAAGCTCATCCTGCCTGCTGTGCTGTGAGTAGTCAGGTCTTTTTCTCGGAGCCCAGGGTCTTGTATCTTCTGCCAACAACCATGAAATGGGGTAGGCTAATTTGTTAGCTTGCAAATAGGGCACAATTGCAGACCCTTCACTGTTTTTGAGTTTCTCCAATATCGTGCATTTTGCCTGGCACGGTGTAGATGAGAGAACTAGCTGTTCAGTGCGAGTACACTTAATTTAATTATAATTTTAACTATAGAGTGAATGTTGTCATCAATATTTTTCAGTTACCAGCTGCATTATCTTGGTAAGTTTCTTAACCCACCTCACTTCAGTTTCCTTATGTGTAAAATGGAAAGAGTAAAAGTGTCAGCCTTATAGGTTTGCAGCAGATGTGGAACAGATATGGAGATGTGCTGTCCAGAACCCCTTTGGGAAGCACTTGTGGCCCAGGTGCAGGGACTGCTTTTAGGATCTGCCTCAGCTGCAGAGTCACCTCACCTGAGGTCACACCCTTCCCTGGGCAGTCTGCGTCCAGTGTCTGAGCAGTGTGTGTATAGGTTGTATAAAGTTCAGCCATTTGGCCCCATAAGAGATAACTTTGCTAACTTTGCTGGGCAATAGTTGCTTCAAAGTCCCCTGCTGGATAGGCTGAGGCTTCGTCAGGCCTGCATAACGATTCAATCTTTCTCTCTGTGCAGTTGTGCGTCCTTTTGCAGATTTCCCTTTTACGGGTTTTGATCCCTAGTAAACATCTTACTCCCCTGCTGCCTCCTCCTCTCAAACTTTGTCCCAGCATCTGCTTCCGGAGAACTCAAACTGTGTCAGGATTACTGAGGTGGTAAGAGAGTTAGGGAATGTAAATCACTCAAAGCAGTCCGTGTATACATTTGGTACCTATAGTTGTTCTCTTTAACATTATTATTATGATCAACATATGGAATACCCTAGAAGCATAGTTCTTGCAACTAAGGCTCTAATGGCAGGGTGACTTATGTAAGCAAATCAAAATCTCGGCGTGTAAATGTCTCAAAGTTACAAAATCAAAACACTAAGGACAACCAATCACAAATAGCCAACTAGGCTTTAAGCTACAGCCAATCAAATAATTTCTTTTCTTTGCTTCTGCCGTTTCTCTGTATAAGTATTTCCCCTGGCTCCTGTGCTTCTAACCACTTCCAGTTTGGTGCTGCCTTATTTGAATTAATCTTTGCTCAAATACACTCTTAAAAATTTTAATACACCTCAGTTTATCTTTTAATACTGGTAAAGCGTAAAAAATAGTGGTAGAGTCACTCAAAACCATATGATAAGATGATTTGTTGAAACAATCAGAGATTTTCAACCTGGAGGAGGAAAACTTTTGAAGAACCTGGGAGCTGCCGGCGAATACTCAAATGGCTGTGGACTGAGAGTGAGATTAGACTTACTTTGGGTGAACCCAAAAGTGAAGACAAGGACCAATGTAGATATCGATAAGGGGCATATTTGGGCTCAAGGTAAGAGAAGCTTTTGAACATGGATGCTTACAATGATCCAGGCTCTCACTGGCGGGACTCTTGTTGGAGATGCTACCCAGGGCACTCAGAGTCTTGATGAGGATTAGCAGGAGGGGAATATACCTGATGACTGAGATTACTGGTCAGAAGAAAATTGAGAAATCCATTATTTAAATTTTCCATAGAAAGCAGAAAGCATATATTTACTCTCTGAGTCTTTCCCAAACAAATACCTTAGAGTTGTTAGCTGTGTACTGTTGACTCAATATGAATGATGAACCAACTCAGTGGTAAAATTTTAGTTTCTGCTCTGCTAGCTTAATTCGTGTATTATAAGGTATGTACTCAAATAGATAACTAAATATCTACACTACTTCATTGTGTAATGGGATATCTGGAGATGTGGAACTTTAAATATATATATGTATTTAATAAGAGGTCTTGTCATAAAAGTTCCTAGAGAGCAAGACATTCAGGGCACTCTGGAGAAGACCTTTTTTGTCGGGGGGAGACCACTTGAGTGGGTCCTTTTGATAATGTAGCTGTAAGGTAAGGATCCTACCTCTGACAGTTCTGGACTTTTTATTTCCTATCCCCATTTTAAAAGTTGCTGGGGAAAAGATGGGCAACTTTGTCAAGGGATCAAAGAGCCTTCCAGGGACATGGTACTCTAGGTTTTGATAATTTTCCTGTAAGTTTGAAAGTTATTAAACTCTATCTGATGTACTGGAGTGGCCTGCCTGGACTAGCCCTGAGATGAAACTGACTGGAAGGAAAGCCATGTTCTGGATTCTGAACTGATAATGTAGGCCTTCAAGGGGTTCTAGAGAGCCAGTCCAAATCACAGCATTCCTGGCATCATAAAGAGATCTGGTGTGCGTGTGTGTGTGTGTGTGTGTGTGTGTGTGTGTGTGTCACAGAGTGAGGCAAAAATAGCATCCTTTTACCCCAGGTTACCTTAGTCAAATATTTTTATCTTTCCTGAAGCCTGGCAATGCCTGCGTCCCTCGATATCCCTGAGGGTGATATGCTGTTGTCACCACCTTGATTATGGGCTCTCCCCTATGGCAGTGGGCAGGCTGTGTGGACAGCAGCTGGAAAGGATGGCCTCATCACCTGCAGCCAGTTTTAGCTGACATCAGGGTCAGCTGCTTTGTGACAATTCGTGTGGAGCAAAGTTACGTATAATAAACAGTGATTTCTCTCTGTGTGTGTATTCATTGTCAAACTAGATGTTTCCAGTCCAAATCCAAAACTGATTTCTTGGGTCAACATAGGGACTTATCCAAAAAGCCCTTCTGTGGTTTTCTGAAGAAGCTCATATGTGTTTTTAGCTGCAGGTACTGCTAGCAAAGTCTGACTGCAAGCTCATCAGGGTGTCTGCTCCAGGCGATACACACTGGCCCACCCTCTTTTTGTTTTTTTGGTTATGTTAACCTGACAGACACATTTTACTCCCCCACCCCCATATCTACTTGATATCTTTTGGGTGACGGTCGCAAGATTTTAACATAAAAGGTCGGTCCCCTAGGGAGACTTTCTCCAGTTTCCTGTAATGCTTTGTGTGGGGAGACCAGAGGTAGTTAAAGCACCGGGAAAAGAAACATTGCCTTTTTCTGGTCTCTTCTGAGAAACTGCCCCCAGAAAACCTAGTTTCTGTGTAGCTCATGCCTGGATCACTAAAATACTACCGGACTCCGTGATTTTTGGTAGCAACGGTAGCAAATACAATTAAGGGGACTGATGAGACTTTCTGATGTTTTTTCTCTGAATCACTGGTAACCAGGACTGACCTTCTTTGTTTGAATAAACACCCCTGGGCTTCATAAACTTACTATGAAACGGGAGTGAGACACTAGCGAGAAAAGGCAGAGGTTCTCCAGATAGGTGGGAGGGACTCAGAGTGGATGAATACTAAAAGGGGTTTTAACCTTCTTTCATAGGTGAGATGTGTCAGATAACACTGGTTAGGATAAGTTAGTTCATTACAAAAGGCACAACCATGCACACCATGACATTGCCTGAATCAAATGAACCTGACTGGATTTAATTTTTCAAGCTAAATTTCAGACCCAGGTTAATATTAACTGTCATATCAGTACTAAATCTTTATGGGTCATTTGGGACCTTCTTCAGATGGTGAGTGTTCCCTTCTATTGGTGAGGCATTTAGTTATAAACTCAATAAATTTTAAGCAAAAAGATATTTGTTCAAAAACCTCAGCCTAAAAGTCTGATGGGATGATGGTGAATAAAGGACACAAGGACTTCATTTTTTCAAGCTGTAGTGAAAAGGGAAAAGAAAAGTGCTCTAGCTAGTAATGACATCCCCTATGAGCCCTTCAGGGATAAAGGAAGCAAAAATGAGTTAAAAGTCATATGTCTGCAGGGGCTGATCATGAGACCATTTGTAGAGGAGCAAGAACAGAGGCTCCTGTTTAACTCTACCTGAAAGTGTCTTGCCAGGCATCGTATAAATGTTTAACTCAAGGAACTGGAAAAAATTGTGCCCACTATCCTCTGTGATAAAATATGATCTGATGTTCTGATGTTTTCCCACATACCCTGTAGTTGAAAGTGTTAACTTGTCTATCCTTTGAAGTAGCCGATAGAAATGTCTTTGAGGTCTTTAATTAAATGCTAAAAGCTGATTCCAGAAACTTCCTATTGTCTGGAACTATTCTGATTAAAGCTCAAGTAGCCACAGAGTCTCAGGAAAAAAAAAAAAAAAAAAAAAAGGAAGAAAAAACAGTTAAAGAGGCAGAAAGTAAAAAGTAAAGAAAAAGACAGGTATTTCATTCAAAAGACAGGTGTTTCCCTTTATGTGTAACCTTTAAGTTAGACAGTTCTCTCCCAAAGGGATAATATTCTGTCACTAATCTCCACAGAACACAAACCAGGGGAAAGAGGCAATAGTTACAATAATAGATTTGAGTCTCTGGATTTTTCACTTAACCATTATTAGGGTAGGCCAGATCAAAAAATAAAAGGGCCCAGACAAGAAAAACATCCATTTGTCCATAGAGAGACCATATGGACTTGATGGAAAGAAGTGCAGAATATACAAGATAGTCTTCTCATTTTTAAAGCAGTATTTTAAATATTCTGTAGTGGACTCATTCTACCTTGACCAAGCAAGCATATATGCATTATAGAGCTTCATATCAGCAGTGTTCATAACAGCAACAAGCAGGAAATAACCATATCCACCACTCCGTGGCTGACTGTACAAATCAGGGGTCAGCAAACTATGACCTGCAGGCCAAAGTCTGCCTGCAGCCTGTTTCTGTAAAGTGTAGTTGGAGTACAACTACACTCATCAATCAGGTATTGCCTTTGGCAGAGTTGAGTAGCTGTGAAAGAGACCGCATAGCTCACAAAGACTGAAATAGCTCACAAAGACTGAAATATTTACAATATGACCCTTTGCAGAAAAAAATTTGCCAACCACTGATTACATGGTTGCACACATTCAATGGAACACTCAGCTACCATTAAAAGAATACAAAAGATTTGTATAGATGGTATGAAAAGATATCTGATATCAAGAAAAAAATGAATCAAAATAGTGTAGCTATAAATATTTCAGATGGTATTTGCCTAAAAACAAAGAATATAAATATACTTCAAATTTTCCTGGAAGGTATACAAGGAAGTTAACAGTGATTATCTCCAGGGTGCAGAAATAGAAAGTGGGACTGGGGAGAGGGAGGGAGGGAGGGAGAAATATTTATTTTATACTCTTGTCTATCATTAAAAATTTTAAATTCCCTTTATGACATTTATATTTATAAATAAACTAAATTAAATTTTAGAAGTAATGGGCGTTTGTTAAGAGCACATTTATTTGTAGAATGGATTAGTGTACTGTTCAATGGCACAATAATAATGGCAGTCTTCTTTTTCTTATGGATATTTTTGTTTGAACATCTATGTAATATCTTCTGTTTCTTTTGACTAGTAAGTAGGGTAGCTGTTGTCTCATGTTTAAATATCTATCTGAAATTTTAGGTTCACTATTGGCTTTATGTTTTTTTTTTCATTTTAACATCTTTATTGGAGTATAATTGCTTTACAATGGTATGTTAGTTTCAGCTTCACAACAAAATGAATCAGTTATATACATACATATGTTCCCATATCTCTTCCCGCTTGCGTCTCCCTCCCACCCTCCCTATCCCACCCCTCCAGGCGGTCACAAAGCACCGAGCTGATCTCCCTGTGCTATGCCGCTGCTTCCCACTAGCTATCTACCTTATGTTTGGTAGTGTATATGTGTCCATGCCACTCTCTCGCTTTGTCACAGTTTACCCTTCCCCCTCCCCATAGCCTCAAGTCCATTCTCTAGTAAGTCTGTGTCTTTATTCCTGTTTCACCCCTAGGATTTTCATGACTTTTTTTTTTTCTTAAATTCCATATATATGTGTTAGCATACGGTATTTGTCTCTCTCTTTCTGACTTACTTCACTCTGTATGACAGACTCTAGGTCTATCCACCTCATTACAAATAGCTCAATTTCGTTTCTTTTTATGGCTGAGTAATATTCCATTGTATATATGTGCCACATCTTCTTTATCCATTCATCCGATGATGGACACTTAGGTTGTTTCCATCTCTGGGCTATTGTAAATAGAGCTGCAATGAACATTTTGGTACATGACTCTTTTTGAATTATGGTTTTCTCAGGGTATATGCCCAGTAGTGGGATTGCTGGGTCATATGGTAGTTCTATTTGTAGTTTTTTAAGGAACCTCCATACTGTTCTCCATAGTGGCTGTATCAATTTACATTCCCACCAACAGTGTAAGAGTGTTCCGTTTTCTCCACACCCTCTCCAGCATTTATTGTTTCTAGATTTTTTGATGATGGCCATTCTGACCGGTGTGGGATGATATCTCATTGTCGTTTTGATTTGCATTTCTCTAATGATTAGTGATGTTGAGCATTCTTTCATGTGTTTGTTGGCACTCTGTATATCTTCTTTGGAGAAATGTCTATTTAGGTCTTCTGCCCATTTTTGGATTGGGTTGTTTGTTTTTTTGTTATTAAGCTGCATGAGCTGCTTATAAATTTTGGAGATTAATCCTTTGTCAGTTGCTTCGTTTGCAAATATTTTCTCCCATTCTGAGGGTTGTCTTTTGGTCTTATTTATGGTTTCCTTTGCTGTGCAAAAGCTTTTAAGTTTCATTAGGTCCCATTTGTTTATTTTTGTTTTTATTTCCATTTCTCTAGGAGGTGGGTCAAAAAGGACCTTGCAGTGATTTATATCATAGAGTGTCCTGCCTATGTTTTCCTCTAAGAGTTTGATAGTTTCTGGCCTTACATTTAGGTCTTTAATCCATTTTGAGCTTATTTTTGTGTATGGTGTTAGGGAGTGATCTAATCTCATACTTTTACATGTAGCTGTCCAGTTTTCCCAGCACCACTTATTGAAGAGGCTGTCCTTTCTCCACTGTACATTCCTGCCTCCTTTATCAAAGATAAGGTGACCATATGTGCGTGGGTTTATCTCTGGGCTTTCTATCCTGTTACATTGATCTATCTTTCTGTTTTTGTGCCAGTACCATACTGTAGCTTTGTAGTATAGTCTGAGGTCAGGGAGCCTGATTCCTCCAGCTTCATTTTTTGTTCTCAAGATTGCTTTGGCTATTCAGGGTCTTTTGTGTTTCCATACAAATTGTGAAATTTTTTGTTCTAGTTCTGTGAAAAATGCCAGTGGTAGTTTGATACAGATTGCATTGAATCTCTAGATTGCTTTGGGTAGTAGAGTCATTTTCACAATGTTGATTCTTCCAATCCACGAACATGGTATATCTCTCCATCTATTTGTATCATCTTTAATTTCTTTCATCAGTGTCTTATAATTTTCTGCATACAGGTCTTTTGTCTCCTTAGGTACGTTTATTCCTAGATATTTTATTCTTTTTGTTGCAGTGGTAAATGGGAGTGTTTTCTTGATTTCACTTTCAGATTTTTCATCCTTAGTGTATAGGAATGCCAGAGATTTCTGTGCATTAATTTTGTATCCTGCTACTTTTCCAAATTCATTGATTAGCTCTAGTAGTTTTCTGGTAGCATCTTTAGGATTTTTCTCTACGTATAGTATCATGTCATCTGCAAAGAGTGACAGCTTTATTTCTTCTTTTCTGATTTGGATTCCTTTTATTTCCTTTTCTTCTCTGATTGCTGTGGCTAAAACTTCCAAAACTATGTTGAATAATAGTGTTGAGAGTGGGTAACCTTGTGTTGTTCCTGATCTTAGTGGAAATGCTTTCAGTTTTTCACCGTTGAGGACGATGTTGGCTGTGGGTTTGTCATATATGGCCTTTATTATGTTGAGGAAAGTTCCCTCTATGCCTACTTTCTGCAGGGTTTTTATCATAAATGGGTGTTGAATTTTGTCAAAAGCTTTCTCTGCATCTATTGAGATGATCATATGGTTTTTCTCCTTCAATTTGTTAATATGGTGTATCACGTTGATTGATTTGCGTATACTGAAGAATCCTTGCATTCCTGGAATAAACCCCACTTGGTCATGGTGTATGATCCGTTTAATGTGCTGTTGGATTCTGTTTGCTAGTATTTTGTTGAGGATTTTTGCATCTGTGTTCATCAGTGATATTGGCCTGTCGTTTTCTTTCTTTGTGACATCCTTGTCTGGTTTTGGTATCAGGGTGATGGTGGCCTCATAGAATGAGTTGGGGAGTGTTCCTCCGTTTGCTATATTTTGGAAGAGTTTGAGAAGGATAGGTGATAGCTCTTCTCTAAATGTTTGATAGAATTAGCCTGTGAAGCCATCTGGTCCTGGGCTTTTGCTTGTTGGAAGATTTTTAATCACAGTTTCAATTTCAGTGCTTGTGATTGGTCTGTTCATATTTTCTATTTCTTCCTGATTCAGTCTTGGCAGGTTGTGCATTTCTAAGAATTTGTCCATTTCTTCCAGGTTGTCCATTTTATTGGCATAGAGTTGCTTGTAGTAATCTCTCATGATCTTTTGTATTTCTGCAGTGTCAGTTGTTACTTCTCCTTTTTCATTTCTAATTCTATTGATTTGAGTCTTCTCCCTTTTTTTCTTGATGATTCTGGCTAATGGTTTATCAATTTTGTTTATCCTTTCAAAGAACCAGCTTTTAGTTTTATTGATCTTTGCTATATTTTCCTTCATTTCTTTTTCCTTTATTTCTGATCTTATTTTTATGACTTCTTTCCTTCTGCTAACTTTGGGGTTTTTTTGTTCTTCTTTCTAATTGCTTTAGGTGCAAGGTTAGGTTGTTTATTCGAGATGTTTCCTGTTTCTTAAGGTAGGATTGTATTGCTATAAACTTCCCTCTTAGAACTGCTTTTGCTGCATCCCATAGATTTTGAGTCATCGTGTCTCCATTGTCATTGTTTCTAGGTATTTTTTGATTTCTTCTTTGATTTCTCCAGTGATCACTTCGTTATTAAGTATTGTATTGTTTAGCCTCCATGTGTTTGTATTTTTTACAGATCTTTTCCTGTAATTGATATCTAGTCTCATAGTGTTCTGGTTGGAAAAGATACTTGAAACAATTTTAATTTTCTTAAGTTTACCAAGGCTTGATTTGTGACCCAAGATATGAACTATCCTGGAGAATGTTCCATGAGCACTTGAGAAAAATGTGTATTCTGTTGTTTTTGGATGGAATGTCCTATAAATATCAATTAAGTTCATCTTGTTTAATGTATCATTTAAAGCTGGTGTTTCCTTATTTATTTTCATTTTGGATGATCTGTCCATTGGTGAAAGAGGGTGTTAAAGTCCCCTACTATGAATGTGTTACTGTCGATTTCCCCTTTTATGGCTGTTAGTATTTGCCTTATGTATTGAGGTGCTTCTATGTTGGGTGCATACATATTTGCAATTGTTATATCTTCTTCTTGGATCGATCCCTTGATCATTATGTAGTTTCCTTCTTTGTCTCTTCTAATAGTCTTTATTTTAAAGTATATTTTGTCTGATATGAGAATTGCTACTCCAGCTTTCTTTTGGTTTCCATTTGCATGAAATACCTTTTTCCATCCCCTTACTTTCAGTCTGTATGTGTCTCTAGGTCTGAAGTGGGTCTCTTGTAGACAGCAAATATATGCATCTTGTTTTTGTATCCATTCAGCCAATCTGTGTCTTTTGGTGGGAGCATTTAGTCCATTTACATTTAAGGTAATTATTGATATGTGTGTTCCCATTCCCATTTTCTTAATTGTTTTGGGTTCGTTATTGTAGGTCTTTTCCTTCTTTTGTGTTTCTTGCCTAGAGAAGTTCCTTTAGCATTTGTTGTAGAGCTGGTTTGGTGGTGCTGAACTCTCTCAGCTTTTGCTTGTCTGTAAAGGTTTTAATTTCTCCATCAAATCTGAATGAGATCCTTGCTGGGTAGAGTAATCTTGGTTGCAGGTTTTTCTCCTTCAACACTTTCAATATGTCCTGCCACTCCCTTCTGGCTTGCAGAGTTTCTGCTGAAAGATCAGCTGTTAACCTTTTGGGGATTCCCTTGTGTGTTATTTGTTGTTTTTCCTTTGCTGCTTTTAATATGTTTTCTTTGTATTTAATTTTTGACAGTTTGATTAATATGTGTCTTGGCGTATTTCTCCTTGGATTTATCCTGTATGGGACTCTCTGTGCTTCCTGGACTTGATTAACTATTTCCTTTCCCATATTAGGGAAGTTTTCAACTTTAATCTCTTCAAATATTTTCTCAGTCCCTTTCTTTTCTCTTCTTCTTCTGGAACCCCTATAATTTGAATGTTGGTGCGTTTAATGTTGTCCCAGAGGTCTCTGAGACTGTCCTCAGTTCTTTTCATTCTTTTTTCTTTATTCTGCTCTGCATTAGTTATTTCCACTATTTTATCTTCCAGGTCACTTATCTGTTCTTCTGCCTCACTTATTCTGCTATTGATCCCATCTAGAGTATTTTTCATTTCATTTATTTTGTTGTTCATCATTGTTTCATCTTTAGTTCTTCTAGGTCCTTGTTAACTGTTTCTTGCATTTTGTCTATTCTATTTCCAAGATTTTGGATCATCTTTACTATGATTATTCTGAATTCTTTTTCAGGTAGACTGCCTATTTCCTCTTCATTTGTTAGGTCTGGTGGGTTTTTATCTTGCTCCTTCATCTGCTGTGTGTTTTTCTGTCTTTTCATTTTGCTTATCTTACTGTGTTTGGGGTCTCCTTTTTGCAGGCTGAAGGTCCGTAGTTCCTGTTGTTTTTTGTGTCTGTCTCCAGTGGCTAAGGTTGGTTCAGTGGGTTGTGTAGGCTTCCTGGTGGAGGGTACTAGTGCCTGTGTTCTGGTGGATGAAGCTGGATCTTGTCTTTCTGGTGGGCAGGTCCACGTCTGGTGGTGTGTTTTGGGGTGTCTGTAGACTTATTATGATTTTGGGCAGCCTCTCTGCTAATGGGTAGGGTTGTGTTCCTGTCTTGCTAGCTGTTTGGTATAGGATGTCCAGCACTGTAGCTTGCTGGTCGTTGAGTGAAGCTGGGTGCTGTCGTTGAGATGGAGATCTCTGGGAGATTTTCGCCGTTTGATATCATATGCAGCTGGGAGGCCTCTTTTGGGCCAGTGTCCTGAAGTTGGCTCTCCCACCTCAGAGGCACAGCACTAACTCCTGGCTGCAGCACCAAGAGCCTTTCATCCACACGGCTCCCTAATTTGGGATGATTCGTTGTCTATTCATGTATTCCACAGATGCAGGGTACATCAACTTGATTGTGGAGCTTTAATCCGCTGCTTCTGAGGCTGCTGGGAGAGATTTCCCTTTCTCTTCTTTGTTCTCACAGCTCCCAGGGGCTCAGCTTTGGATTTGGCCCCGCCTGTGCGTGTAGGTCGCTGGAGGGCGTCTGTTCTTTGCTCAGACAGGACAGGGTTAAAGGAGCCGCTGATTCGGAGGCTCTGGCTCACGCAGGCCGGGGGTAGGGAGCGTCACGGAGTGCGGGGCGGGCCTGCGGCGGCAGAGGCCAGCGTGATGTTGCCAGCCTGAGGCGCGCTGTGCGTCCGTTCTCCTGGGGGAGTTGTCCCTGGATCCCAGGACCCTGGCAGTGGCGGGCTGCACAGGCTCCCCGGAAGGGGGGTGTGAATAGTGACCTGTGTTCGCACACAGGCTTCTTGGTGGCAGCAGCAGCAGCCTTAGCGTCTCATGCCCGTCTCTGGGGCCCGCGGTTTTAGCCACGGCTCGCGCCCGTCTCTGGAGCTCCCCCAAGCAGCGTTCTTAATCCCCTCTCCTCGCGCACCAGGAAACAAAGAGGGGAGAAAAAGTCTCTTGCCTCTTCGGCAGGTCCAGACTTTTCCCCGGACTCCCTCCCGGCTAGCCGCGGTGCACTAACGCCCTGCAGGCTGTGTTCACGTCCTCTCCCGGTACTCCAACCGAAGCCGGAGCCTTAGCTCCCAGCCCCGCCCACAGACAAGCCTCTCGGCTGCTGAGTGCTGGTCGGCCCCGATCCTCTGCGCTGGAATCTCTCCGCTTTGCCCTCCACACCCGTGTTGCTGTGCTCTCCTCTGCGGCTCTGAAGCTCCCCCACCTCGCCACCCGCAGTCTCCGCCCGTGAAGGGGCTTCCTAGTGTGTGGACACTTTTCCTCCTTGACAGCTCCCTCTCGCTGGTGCAGGACCCGTCCCTATCCTTCTGACTGTGTTTATTTTGTTCTTTTGCCCTAACCAGGTACGTGGGGGGTTCCTTGTCTTTTGGGAGGTCTGAGGTCTTCTGCCAGCGTTCAGTAGGTGCTCCGTAGGAGTTGTTCCACGTGTAGATGTATTTCTGGTGTATCTGTGGTGAGGAAGGTGATCTCCGCGTCTTACTCTTCCGCCATCTTCCCGGAAGTCCCACTATTTGCTTTAGATGATTAGCATTTTACCTCTTCATTAACTTAGTGAAGAAATCATTAAGGCATTTTATACCAATTAAATAGTTTAGATTTTTAGTATGAGGAATTTCACACAGAGGTCCTATTTTCCAATGTAATTTATAAAACCCAATTTAAACTCCATTTGGGTCTTTTAAAATTTTTAACTTTTTTTGTTTCTAATTTGAGAAAAAAAATATTTGATTTTGGGCAAATTATTTAAATACTTCTTGATTTGTTTTAATCTGAAAAATGGAATGAAAAATGCCACCTGCCTCACCAAATAAAATTTTGGTGTTATGATGAACTTTTCAGTGTTCAGTCAATTATCAGTTGTTTCAACTATATCATTTTGGCAGAGTTTTGGTGCATTCAAAACGTGGATAGTCACAAGAAGGTTTTTGGTGTTTTTTTATGGTATGCATGGAACAAATTCAGAGAGGCATTTTTTTTTTTTAAATCTACAGTCTGGAATCTTAGACTCAGACCACAGATGATCCTGGGAAAACCACACATCAATTGTGAGAAATTAGAAAACTTGGGCTTCAAATAAAAACAGTGGCAAGGTCTCTTTTAGCATGAAAACTCTCTTTTTTGAAGCCAGTGCCCATTTCTCATCTTCAAAATGGGGATGGTTGTACCTACTTAGCCAATTTCATAAGATTTTTGTGAAAATTAAATGAATTAATGTATACTAGAGAAATTAGTAAATTGTAAGTTTGCATACCAGAATTTTCCAAAACCTGTTGCTTTGCAAGATGATTTTCAGGGGAATGAAAAATTTTGTATTCTAGTGATTATGTATTTATTTCATATTTACTTTTTATTTATGGTGAGTGTTATACTTATGGTAGCCTCCTTTGAAATTAATTTTCAGAAGTAAAACTGTGAGTCAACTTAGGGAAAAATCTCAAATAACTCACACTACAAGTGGAAGATATGACAAAAATCAGGATGACACTTTGTGCAAGTCCAAAGTTCAGGAAACACTGCATTATAGAGATATAAATTTCACTTGAGTTTTCATATTTTGCCATGTGGATCTCAACTGGCATTGTTTAATCTGTGTGGCTGCAAACATACTGTGATAAACCAAGACACATGGAGCCCTTTTGCAGTAAAGGAAGAAAGAAAAGCCACAGATGCCTAAAGCATTTAGGAAAGGAACCCCACTGTAGCTGAAATACTGGCCAGCAGGAGGTCCCTAGTCCCAAGTTAGTGTGGGGTGGGCTGAGTCCACTGAAAGAAGAAGAAGAAAAACAACCACCACCAAAGAACTGAAAAGTATATCTCTAGAAAGGACTTACAACATTTCTGAGAGATTAATTTTAGGCAGATTACAGTAGGAGAAGTGTGACTCTCATGCTGAGCGGACCCAACTGTATGTCTGATCTGAATCTCACAGAACTGTCATCCCAGTGAGTCCCCATCATTAAAGCTGCTAGAATTTGGAAAGGGCAACAAATATGGGAGAGGAGTGGTGTTGGGAAACCCACCTCTGTGTTCACAGCCTAATGCTACTGGACTCTGCCTGAATATGGCTTTCGTGACTCTAGGTGACAGAGGCATGCCAGGCTCAGGCTGGGAGGAAGTAAGGGTTGGGTCAAGGTACCTGTCTTCCTCTGTGACTTAGACAGCAAAAATGTCTTGTCCTGACACAGTCACAAGCCCACTCAGGCCTTTCCCCCCAAGCCCTTCCTATTCTGCCCAGCAGACAGCTCCAAGGGCAGAGGGTCCTTCTCCTGGGTACCTGTACATTCCTCCCTCTCTGTTCCTCAAATCTGCCTGAGAAGAGTTCATTTTGTTCCCTCATCCAATTTCATGGGCTTAATTTAGGACTAGAGAAGCAAGCTATGACATTGAAAGTTGAGGACTCCCATGTAAGAAATGGGAACATCTTGGTTTCTAGTACCTGCCTGTGTAACTACTGATTTTTTTGTCCCTGCAAATTCAGATGAGTAAGGAAATGCTTATGCAGCAGTTCAGAGGCAAGATGGAGTATCTATCTTGATTATTTATTTAAAAAATTCTTTGAAGCCTACCATTTAACCCCAACAGAGGAGTTTGGAGTTTTCAGCCACACGCAGTGATTTTGTTCATCTGGAGCCTTGTATGAATTATTAAGGTGTTCAGAAAAAAGAGCAAATAGAGTTCTGCAAGGTAATCAAAAGTAAATATGCTAATGTGGGCCTATAGGACAGTATTTTTATCAGAAAGGACATTAAACTTAGATCAGTTATTCATCTAAATTAAGGAAATTGAAAAAGAGGACAAGACTAGCAAATTACCTTTGCTGATGGTTGAAATCAGCCTTATCTTGGACTCTTTCTTAATCGCTTTTCTCACTGTGAAACCTAGTTACTAGGATACGGCTGTGTGGCAGCATCTTTATTAGAAATAGTGTGGGAGAAAAAAAGGTCAGAAGCTCATTTCCAATAACGGTTTGACAAGTAACACGGAGAAAAGGGCAGAAGGAATTGAAGTTTGTGGGGTTTCCCTACATCAAGATTTTGAGAGAATAGCAATTATGTCAATGGGAAGTTTCCAGGAGTATATTTTATTAATCTCAGGGCTGAAAGAAAGAGACATGATATCATATTATCTTCAATTAAAACCAGGAAGCCTAAAAAGATACATAAATATCTTTTTAAAGGATCAGGTAAATATCAAGATATCAAGTAAAGAACAAAAATCCCACCATCGGTCACTGATAAAAATTTGCTTACCTTAACTCTGGCTAAATCCAGACCTCTACAATATATAGATAGAAGTCACAGATCCAATTATCACGATTTGAAAACAGCCAGTAGCTTAAGGGTTTAAGCACTGTAGAAAACTTTACAAGACCCAGGAGGCTCTCTTTGAACCAAAGTCTGCAAAGAGGTCATTATTCCTCTCTGCACTAGTATATCCTTATATCAGAATAGGGATATATTAGTAAAATTACACTAATGAAAATTTCTTTGAATTAAACCCTATCTTACCATTGTCTTCTAACAAGATCAGAGCTGTACTAATAAATTACCAAAATTTATATAAAGATGAAAAAGCTCTACAGTAAAACGTGTCTGAATTATTAACAATACGATTTGCAGAGAGATAAGAAAGCCAAGAAAAGAAAAACACCTAACACCTCAGACACTCTGCCTTTTTGTGCCTTCCCTGCTCTTCTCCCCCACCGTCACCACACACAGAGGCAGTCTGGGCTAGGATAGAGCTTCTATGTTTTGGCTTCCAATAAACCTGATATTGAAACTCAGGTCTATCAATTTATTAGCTGTGTGACCTCGAGAGGATCCCATAGCTCATCTGAGGCTTAGTTTCTTCAGCTATAAAATGGACTTAATTTTCAGTCTTATTATGATCATTAAATGAGGTCATATATTTAAGCTGTAGGTATTTAACAAATATTAGCTTAATTACTAGAGTTTTGAGGGGAAGTCAATAAAGAACACTCTTCTACCCTGCCTAAGAATGGAACAAGTGAGAAATGGACATAGAAGGCTGACAGATGGACCTCAAATTACTCATAACAGCTGGATTGAAGTCATGACTAGGGCTACAGTGGGCTTACTAATAATTCCCCTCTAAATAAAATCTACCCATCTAGTCACTGGCACAGCTGGACAGGGACAGGTGTCTTGCACCATGGAAGAGGATAGACTAGAATATACTCTCCCACTAGGAGGGTGCTTCAAAAGAGAGAGCCCAGAGTACCTGAGTGTGATTCCCAGACACTTTTAAATGCACCTATCATTCCTTCTCCTGGGAGGGGTAAATGAGGTGTTTGAGAGAGGCTGGAAGTCCCTCCATGTGAAAACATAAGAGGGAGGGACATTGAGATTTCTCCCCAAATATTATTATACTTTTGATGGCTATAATTTTAGAAAATTGATTTTTTTTAACCAGCTGAAAAATGGACTACTACAATACTTATAAATTTATATGAGTATATGTGTGTGTATATAAATATATATATATATGTTTTTTCTCTTCCTTCTTCTTTGATATTTTCTCCTTCTGAAGAAAGTTGAACTATTGCTCCCAATGATTACCTTTCTCCCACTAGGAAGGATTTTACATGCTTGCCCTTTGCCACAGTTTTCTCAGTATCTTTCCTATAGGTGGACCATTTACCCCGTCCCATTAACTTTGGCCATGGTCACGTGACATGCTTTGGTCACTGGAATATGTGTGGATAGGAGGTAAAGCATGTCTGGGCAGAAGCTTTAAATGATCTTGTGTGATTTGTCTCTGTCCACCCTTGACCATCTGCTCTCCATCACGAGGACACCAGGCCCGAGGCAGTGGCTGCTTCTTTAGACTAGATCCCAAGAAGAGTAGACATATGAAGCTGGCCCAATGGAACCAGCTTAGCCTAGGTAAGCCCAAACCTGGTTACCTATGTAATCAATACACCTGCAGCTGACCTGAACTCCTTAGGAATAAATATTATTGTAAGCCACAAAGATTTTAGGGTTGTTAATATCACAAAACAGTTTATTAAACAGCGCACAATTTGTTCTTCATAGATGCTTGACCAGACAGCTTGCAGGGTCATATCTCAGGTGAGAGGTAAGGACAGCAGTCAAAGCTCAGGACAAGCCTCTCCGAAACCTGTGGAATTGTGTTGAGTCAGCCCCACACCCATTCACCTGTTACTAACATAATAGTGACGGTCAGGATTCTCACCAATACTGTTAGCGCTTTTTGAGCTTGGCAAGGAATAGGACATGGTCAGACACTGGCTAGGTGCTGAAGCGTTCTGTGAATGCCAGAGGCAGTGCCATCCTTACTGGAGGAATCCTATGTCTCCCAATCTGTACAGTCAGAGGGAGAATTATAAAAAAATGAACCTCTTTTAAATGCATGACCACCAGGAGTATACTAAATTGTCTTAGCCCTTCTGCATAGTATAATTTAACTTGTGAACTTTCCAAGTGTGCAGTTGGTTCTGTGAAAGTGAATTATGGCAAATACTTAAATCTTATTACAATAAAACATTGTAATGGACCGCTGGTGACCCAAAAGATTTCCAAAATCTAGTAATCGCCAATTTTTGGGGGGAAAAATGTTAAAGTAAAATTTGATGTTTCCTCACTTTGTATGATAGAATTTGACTTATAAACGTTTTTCTTTTGGGGGGCAGTATACTACAAGTGACTAAGGGTAAAGGCTCAAAATGAACTAACAGGACTCATTTCAAATGCCTAGTCACCACAAGTCCTAACTTTATATTCTTTGGCAAGTCACACTGAGCTGTTCCCAGGCAGGAAGGGTAATATGCCTACATAACAAGGTTGAATAAGGATTATGTGAGATTATATATTTAAGGCACTTAGTACATTGCTAGCATCCTGTAAGCACTTGATATTTGTTAGACATATTTTTAATTCTTTGCCATAAATAATTATGTACAAAGCACACTCAATATTTTTCAAAGTTTCAGTTGTTGATACTTCCAAATCATTAAAATATGGGTGAAATTTTATCAAAAAATGAGATTCTATCATGATAGAGATGATAACAGGAGAAAAAGGAAATTCTGTTTTGTTTGGACAAAAGACAAGGCAGCCATTTCCATAAATATTCAACAGCTAACACCAAGAGTTTGAACATTTCAAAATGTCACTGTCTTTTAGTAATAGTACTTTGCTAGCTTTTTTTTCTTAATCTTTTTCATAATCTTCCCAGCTATTTTACTATAAAAGTTATTTACATATGCACACAATTCTTCTCTACCAAAGTCAATGACATTTCTAAAAACAATAAATATTGAAAACTTCCGCACCACTCTCAAGGTTTTATTTTACTTTTTTGCACTACTAATTCATTCCCTTTTTCTAGAGGTTTGCTCCTCTGACAAGACCAACCCAGATTTATCGATTGACTCATTTCTTTAAATCTATTTTATTATGAAATTTCAAATACACAAAGAAATATATGAAAATATTAACATGAATACACATGCAACCACACACAGATTTTTCATTACATAACATTTTCTCTTTTTTTTTTTTTAGAAAAAACAAGAGACTAGAGATAAAGTTGTGGTCCTCTGTGTAATTTTCCTTCCTTTATTCTGTAAATGCACCTGCTATTTCTGAATTTGCTACAGTTTTGCATTCTTCTAAGCTTCACATAAATGTTGCATATTGTAATTGCCATGATAAAAATTCCACTTTTCCTCAATATCATGTATTTAAATGTATCCATCTTGACTAATGTAGATCTACACTATTCATTTGAACTGATATGTAATACTCCTTTGTATGAGCAAACAGCAATTGATTCATTTTCAGGTTCATGTTTATAAATTTTGCTATTTAGCATATGCTGTAGTTTTTGCCCTTACAACCTTGGCATTCACTTCTTCAGGCTGAAGCCTGCTTCCAGTGACACTCTGCTGGAGGGTTTTTGTTCTGATACACTAAGAGCACACTCAGCCTGCTTGCAGAGCAAGTTGAAATGCCAGAGAGCCTGAAGCAGTCTTCATTCAATGATAGAAAGGAATTTAGTGGATAAATACCCCAGCTCTTTTCATACCGCTTATGAGAGAACTCTGAGGTGTGTCTCCCACCAGTATTTGCCTCAATTGCCCACGGTTGCAATTTGTTGTTCATGCACCCTTTGTTTTCCTGCCTGTCCCTGTGTCACATCTCCACTTCCTCACTTGTTTTTCCTGGGATCACCTCCCAGATAAACTATGTGAATGCAAATCCTTGTTTCCAGATCTATTCTTGGGAACCTAAACTAAGGCTGCTATTCAAAACACGCTTGCAAGAGACATACTCTAGTTGTACATTTCTGCTTATCCACATGCAAGTGAATTTCTCTAGGGCAGAATCAGCAAAAAACCAGTCCAGGAGTCCAAATCCAGCCTGCCACTTGTTTTGTGTAGCTCATGAGCTAAGAAAGGATTTTACATTTTTTAAAGGTTGAGAAAAATCAAAAGAAGAATGATATTTCAGGACATGTAATTGTATGAAATTCAAATTTTAGTGTCTATAAAAAGGGTTTGTTGGAGTTCAATAATGCTCATTTGTTTACTTATTGTCTATGGCTATTTTCGCACTACCACAGCAGAGATGAGTGGTTGCTTCAGAGACTCGATGGTCTGCAAAACTGAAAATATTTACTGTCTGGCCCTTTATAGAAAAAAGCTCATGAACCCCTGCTCTAGGGCAGCGGCCCCCAACTTTCTGGCACCAGGGACCAGTTTCGTGGAAGACAATTTTTCCACAGACCGGGGGCAGGGCAGGGGACGGTTTCGGGATGATTCAAGCACATTACATTTATTGTGCACTTTATTTCTATTATTTTTACATTGTAATATATAATGAAATAATTATACAACTCACCATAATGCAGAATCAGTGGGAGCCCTGAGCTTGTTTTCCTGCAACTAGATGATCCCATCTGGGGGTGATGGGAGACAGTGACACCTGCAGTGTGTTGCTTATGTCCAGTCTAGTCCATAAGAGGCAGCTTAATTGTCACTTGCCACTCACTGATAGGGTTTTGAAATGAGTCTGCAAGCAATTGATTTATTATGGTCTCTGTGCAGTCAAACCTCTCTGCTAATGATAATCTTAATTTGCAGCTGCTCCCCTGTGCTAACATCACTGCCTCAGCTCCACCTCAGATCATCAGTCATTAGATTCTCATACAGAGCGCACAACCTAGATCCCTCGCATGCACAGTTCACAGTAGGGTTTGCACTACTATGAGAATCTAATGCTGCAGATATGACAGGAGGCGGAGCCCAGGCGGTAATGTGAGCGATGGTGAGTGGCTGTAAATACAGATGAGGCTTCACTTGCTCTCCCATACTCACCTCCTGCTGTGTGGCCTGGTTCCTAACAGGCCACGGACTTGTACCAGTCCATGGCCCGGGGGTTGGGGACCCCTGCTCTAGGGTATGCATCTAGAAGTAGAATTTCTGTGTTCAAAATAATGCATATATATATATATGTATACACATACATATATTTATATATATACATATATAAATATATTTTGTGTATTTATATACATTATATATGTGTGTGTGTATATACAGACACACACATGCACACATACTGTAAATACTGCCAAATTATTCTCATAGTGGTTGTTCCCATTTATACTCCCATCCACCAAGGGTATTTGAGTGTTTCCATTTCTCCATGTCCTTACCAGCATGTTTTTCTTAACGCCTTTATAATACTGGCTAAACTCTCTTTTTAACAAAGGAATGTTTGTGTCTCAGGCTCTTTTAAAGACAATAATATCTAAAGAAATGTTTTGTATTAAAAGTCTTTATGGTTATCTTTAAGTTGTGACAGATGATATTGGTTTTTCATTTAAGGGAGTGATATAAAATTTCCCTTTAAAAATTTTTTTAAGGAAAAAGAATAAGTTATTGAAAGAGAAACAGTTAAGTGTATAACAGAAAAGTGATGTGCAGATGTGGCAAAATCATAAAGATGGATTCTGAATGAATGAAATTTGTGAATCAGTGAAGGAGTGGAAACTCGAGGCCTGTGTTTTAATCCTGGGTCAATCACTTGCTCATTGTGTGTTCTTGGACAAATGATTTATCCTTTCTAGATTTCAGTAAAATGGGAACAATGGCTGAAGCTTCCTATAGATTCTCTCATAGTATTATTTTGAAGATTCATTGAGATTAAGAGTTTAATAAAGGTGTAGAGCGTTATATAAGTGTAAGACATTGCTGTGTTGCACCATCTCCATGCATAACCTGTATCACAACCTAACTGGAGTTTCTACCATTTTTCCTAAAGATGAAGAACATGGTCTACTTTTGGTGTTTGGTTTTTTGCTCACATTGATACCTTTGTTGATAGTACCAACACCAGGCCCTCTGTATCTTATGGTGGAAATTCTATTGACTGTTCATCAAACTTTTTCCATGAAGTTTTTTGCAGATTCCATTTTCTCTTGTTATCTTCTATGATCTCTTCCTCTCGTAAATCTTTATATTATTTAACGATGTTCTCTCACAACATGGGGCACAGTCCACTGTCTATTAGTTGGGCTGCTTATGTATTATGGACACAGACAGTTGTACTCCTTTGGCATCTTTTTCAGAATCTAGCATTGTTCCTTGCAGATAGCACTAGCAAATGAATATATGTTGACTTTAATTTTTTTTATATGTACCTGTTACCTCTTTTTAAACTACGTTTGCACAAATTTTGTCTGTATGGCTGAGAATATGAGCCCTTGGTAGGGTTTACAAGGCTTCCTTATGGTGGGCCTCTTCCTACCTCTTCAGGCTCATCTTAAAACAGCCTGTCCTCGGGGCTTCCCTGGTGGCGCAGTGGTTGAGAGTCCGCCTGCCGATGCAGGGGACACGGGTTCGTGCCCCGGTCCGGGAAGATCCCACATGCCGCAGAGCGGCTGGGCCCGTGAGCCATGGCCGCTGGGCCTGCGTGTCCGGAGCCTGTGCTCTGCAACGGGAGAGGCCACAATAGTGAGAGGCCCTGCGTATCGCAAAAAAACCCAAACAAACAAACAAAAACCCAGCCTGTCCTTGATCGCTCTGTGTCAGCCACACTGATCTGCCAGTCCCCCAAATGTATGTGCTCCTTCTGCCTCAGGGCCTTTGCACATATTATTCCAAGTGTATGAATGATCTCCCTCTCCCTTCACTTAAGAATTCTACTCATTTTTCAGACTTGAAAATCGCCTCCTCTCCAGGGATACCCTGTCTTACCTTCTTGGCTATGTCAAATTTCCCTCCTGTCTGCACTGATAGTATCATAGACTTTTCATTGGCATCATTTATCACATAGAAATTTTATATTTATTTGTATGATTATTTGACTAATGTTAATATTATCCATTAAGCCTTATGCTTCGTGAAGACATGGGAATATTTGTTTTCCCTTACTGTTATATATATAGCATCTAATACAATGCTGGGTACATAGTAAATGCTCAATGCACATCTGTTGGATAACTTACTGAATGAATAAAGTGTTGCTCTGTTCCCTGCAAAATCAAATACAAGGTACTGTCCTCCCTTGTTCCTGTCTTCCATTATCAACAAGGAAATACATATGAGCAAGGGCATATATTGCGCTTTATCTGCTTTAGCCAAGTAGTCTTGGAAAACTTCCAGGGTGTCAAGACCCCAGTCACAGCTTCCAGGAATCAGTGACTTCCTACAGCAGTTCTTAGCGACCTGTGGCTGCTGACCCCTGCCTTTTGAAAATTATATTTTCCTCAAGCAAATGCCGTCTGTGATAGTTAGATTCCAGCTGCAGGCCACTCTCAATATATCCAGGTGCCATTTTACTTTAAATTCCTATCTAAAAATAATCAGGTTTTTGAACCTGATGAATAATACACAATTTAAATTCAGGTGCCAAGTGCCACGTTGATGTCTAAAGGAACAGGTAATCTCGTGTTTGGTTTCTGACATAAAAAGACCTGCCTTGCTGTGAGGCATGAATTACAGACAACCCTGCAACCTCACACATCAAACCTGACACTAAGGGCAGCCTCCATATATATGTAAACAAATGGGTGTAATTATTATTCAAACTCTATATTGTAAAATCTACCTTTATGGTCAACAACCCTAGGCTTTCACCACTTATTAGTCTTCATACTGTGGCAATAAATTATGGCGTAGAGGATTTTGAAAAGTACTTATCTGTTTGCCACTTCACTAAAGCAGGTTCTTCGAACTCCATCCCCATCTCTTTTTATTTTTAGATTTCTAAAATGACCTATGAGGTTATGTTTCAGTGGAGATAAAAAAATTTGGCATTAATGCCTTCATACTATAGCTCTGGCAAGGACATGGTCCATGAACAGATGTCAGCAGACGTACAGTGGCACTGCATCTATGTAACTGGGCCAAGGCCCCCTTCAGCAGCATTGTCTGTTGTCTCTCCACAACCCAATTAGCATTTATGTGCTGCTCAGGGCCACACATTTGGACCATAAGGAATTGTATTCTCCCAGATTTCGGTGTGAACTGAGCATTACTTGTCTGAATCTAAACTTACCTCTTTACCTTTTCTACCCTGAGAGTGAAAAAACAAATGCTTGCTTTTAACCACAGGAGGTGATCAAAGCTAATGGTCTGGATAATGTGGCTGTGAGTACTGGTTTAGTCAGTGATTTAATCTGGGAGAGAAATTATTGCAGAAAATGTTCCTACGCAGTCCTGGATTTTCTAAATTAAAGAAGACTCTCATTTCCATTTTCAAAGAGTGCTCCTGGGTATCATTCCTGTTTAATGTTGCGTTGCTGGGTTGGTAGTGGATTGGCCTACAAGTGGGGTAGAGAGAAGGTGCCAGTCAATACTAGAGTGGCCCAGGATGAAAGAGCGCCAACAGAACATCTGGGTTAGAGATCCAGCTGCTTTGGGGAAGGCTCTGATCCAAACTTATCATGAATTTCATAATGACTTTCTAGCACAGGATCAGAGTAGTGCCAGGACTGCTATTTACAGAGGAACCATTTGTGTTACATTTTATTTTGCTTGGTTTCCTCCATTGCATTTGTGATGAAACCTATGCAGAAACTTTGATAAAGAAGACATTTAAACATTTTTAGTAGTGAAGTTTAGAAAATATATTGAAAATTGAGTATGTGGCAATGTAAAAATCTGTGTTTTGAGTTAATTTTCTTTGATGGCATAAACAAACATTGATGTGAAAAGGAGTTTTTAACTACAAAATAGTATAATCCTATATCAGCAGTGGTTATTTCTGGCTGGAGGGCTTTGGATGATTTAAAATTCTTCCTTTTTTGTTTGTCTTCATTTTCTAAATGATTTATTTGTATTATAAAAGCACACACACGTATACATGAACATACATGTGTGTACATTTGTGCATACATATACAACATGTATACTTAGGTGGATATTTTCCTTATGAGGAGCTGCTATTTCAAAGAAACATCTGTTTTCACCTCCCAGGATTCTATGTCAGAAGTGTGTGTTTATGGGGTAGGAAAAGTAAAAAGGGGATGAGAAAGGGTGGGCTAGAGACAAGCAGGAAACTCTAGCTCTTCCCTTGTCTGGGGATGGGTCTCTGAGCTCCCATTTTCCTCTGAATCATACCTGGTTTGGCTGTAGGACTGTCACTTTAGCTTTGCAACTGTGATGTTCAGGTCAGGAGAAATGAATCACTTGGCTTGCTAATGACTTATGCTCCACTAAGACCTTCACTTGTGCGCATTATGAAATTTCCTTAGGGAAGTTTGTGGTTTGTTGGTGTTATAGACCACTGCTTGCTTACAGAGCAGTCATCTGCTCTACCTCAACTATTTCCTTGTTAAAGAAACCCAGTGTATTGGGTGGCCATGTTTCATGTGCTCTTCTCCAGTTTCAAGCGGTGAGGGATAGTGCAGGTTTTCTAGTCTAAGTCAGTTGTACTAATTGTTTTCCTCTTGCCAGTGATGGGTGTCAGCGTGGACATGTGACACAATCCTCGTTGATTAGATACAAATGAAAGTTCATTGGGGAGATTTGGGGAAATGTCTCTAGAAAGGGATATAAAGCAGTGGCATGGGGTTTTTTTTCTCTCTTTTTTTTCTTTGGATTTGAATGTTGTTGCATCAGAACTGCTGCAGCCATGTTGCTCTCATGGCAGAATGAAAGACAAAGTCGTTCTGAAAGTGCTGAGGAAGGCAGGTAACTTGGGTCCCTGTTGATATTGCCCTGTTGCTGAAAAATCTACCTCTGAATTTCTTGTTGTGAGGCAATAAACTCCTTAAGCATTTTAGCTACTTTGTTTTTCTTGTTGTTGGAACTCTGTGACTTACAGCTCAAATCATCCTGATTGAACCTATAATCAAATTTCAAAATGAATCTTTTTTTTGCCTTCCTATAGGAGATAAATAGCTCAGCAACATGACAGCTGCTACTTGGATAAGTAGAGCTTTGATATCACTCCTGCCCCATATAATGGTTCATTATAAGGAGGAGGAGTACACACACAGACATGCACACATTCTGCCAAGTGCTTTAAAATAACTGTTTAGTGTTTCAGTCACATTTGAATTAAAAGTTTGGAATGAATTTAAATATCTACCAATACGGCACTAGTTGAATATGATATATAATGGACAATGGAATACTAGGCAATAGTTAATAAGATAGATCTATATGGATTTATCTGGATAGATCTTCAATATATATTTTATGTAAAAAAAGTTACATATTTATATATACAATATATTATTTCACATTTGTGTATATGTATAAATGTATGTATATACAAATTATATTTTCACTGAAATATATTTATAAATAGAAAAGTTCCAGAAAATTTAACAACAAATGGATGGTGGTGGTTACCTTTGGGAAAAGGAGCTATACTGGGGGAATTGAAAGGAATATTACAATTTTTACTCTATGTATTTAAGTAATATTTGAATAAATTTACTGAATTTATTCCTGTGTTACTTATGTAATTAAACATAAAAAAATCTACAAATCATGTTAAAATACTTACAGTTGCTTTTAACTCTGTGATTATTACTTCCCACCTAATCCATTAAACAAAAGTATGCATGTATTTGCTTACTTTTATTGATATATTGAACAATATATAGAGTTTTTTTTGACTGTTGTGCACCTACTTTTCTCCCCCTTCCCCATCCAAAAACACAGCTATTAGGCCCACATGTCCATTTTGTGAAACTTTTCTATTACGGGTAGTCCAAGAAGGATGGATATTCCCTGGCTTCAGACTTCCACTCTGGCCTCTAATCTGAGGGACCAAATCCCTGGTTTAGCCAAGAGTAGGAGGCGCTTGCTCCTGGAACTTTTACGTGAGTGATTCAAGGTGAAAATAGTGTTTGGGGGTCGGACTGGTCACAGAGAGTGGCCCGGTAACCAGATTTTTCCTGCCGTAGGACATGGATCCTTTTGTGGCCCAAACTATGAGAGCTTCAGACCTCTTTGGGTTTCTGCCTGCTCTCCAAACCTCGCCTTGGGAACCCCCAATGTCCTTCCCACCTTTATGATTAGATAGCTGAGTGCACTTTTCTTGTATGCAGCCAAGAACTGACTGATACAACTAATATTAACTAAAATAGACCCGTCTCTTTTTCTACGTGAAATGATCAATAATCACTAGAACCATCCTATGGGAAAAGACTATTTTTGGAATGTGAATGTCCATAACAAAGTTTTAATTTGTGATTTATACAGCAGCAAGCCAGCTCTGGGGCTTTTTCTATTTAATCATAGTAATGATGATGCATTATTCTTTTATATCCCTCAGGCTGCATTTACTTTTGATAACATGAAGAAGGAACAGAATTCCTAAAGACCTAATGAATCGAGATGTCTTTCACCTGGAGATTGACTCTTTTAAAACATCCTATTTGTAACTTGCTTTATAGTTGTAAATTGTGGACCTACAGAATGGTTGTCATTGAATTTAGTCCCTGAAAGAAACTCAGTAATTATCTAGGAACATGCTCTTATTTTATAGCTAAGAAACCAAAGTCCTCAGTAAAAAGACTTACCCCAAATCACATAGCTATTTAAAAGCGGAGTTGGGCTTAAAATTCAAGTCTTCTGACTCCAAGTCCAAAGTTCCTTCTCTACATGACATTCTCCAGAGATTTCATGATAAAACAAAGAAAGATGGAGTTAAAACGTCACTTTGCTTTGAAAACAATAGTAAATATATTCATAATAATGCTTTTTAGACTATGGTAAACATTTACATTGTTTTTATTAACAAGTTTTAGGAAAATATGCCTTTAGATAAGAAATTGGAACAAGTAAAAACCATTTTTAAATGTTTTTCTTTTCTTCCCTTTTCCTTAATTCTACATGTCAAATACAGTCATTTCCCTAGAATATTCAAGGTGTAAATAAGCAGAAAACCCATATTTCACCTTTCTTTCTAAAAGCGTGACTGTAGCCTGGGGTTCTGCAGGACGCAGCTAACTGGGACAGCTTTAGTACTCTGGGGACAGTCTCCACATCTCCAGGCTTTACTACTTCATATTATTTTTCTTTTATGTGTGTGTCCTGACCCCTGAGTGAGATTACCTTCTCAGAGGGCCTTCAGCAAATATGTTTTGATGGTTTAACTTTCATTTGACAAACATGCACTGGGCATCTACAATGTGTCCTGCATTATGATGGGGATTAGTGACACAAGGATGAGAAATAACAACCTTTACCCTCAGGGAACTCTCTCTACTCAGCAACCTGAATTTTAAAGTGACAGATGGTAAGAAATGATATACAATCAAAGTAGGGTACTGTCATTCTTAAAAATCTATCATTATATCCTTAAGAACCCAGATTAAGAACCTCTGTTACAAACTTCTAACTAGGTTTTACTTTGAGCAGTCTGCAGAGGGCTGTATAATAGTCTGTGAAGGCAATTATTGTGGTAATTAAGACAAAATACATTTATTCCTATGGATAATAATGAAATTATCTCAAATACTACAAATCGGTAATTTAATTTCTGTTTTTTCCAGGACAAGAATACATGTTTTTAGCAAATATGGGCAAGAAAATGCTTAGAACAGATCAACGTGAGCCAAATGGGTAGAAAATGGGCTGAAACTTCTGTGAAGATTAAGGGAGAATGGGCAACATAAAAATTGTAGAGTGACAGGGCTGGCATGCTATGGACTTAGCATCAGCTTTGTCTTGGCAATGATATTGGGAGGTTCCATGTTTGTTACTGATGTATAGATACATTCATTCATTCAGCAC
Organism: Aethalodelphis obliquidens; assembly: GCF_003676395.1. Classification (NCBI taxonomy): domain Eukaryota; kingdom Metazoa; phylum Chordata; class Mammalia; order Artiodactyla; family Delphinidae; genus Aethalodelphis; species Aethalodelphis obliquidens. Next base: position 14,258,541 of record NW_020837954.1, read on the forward strand.
ATCTCTTTTGAGCATAACTTTGTGTCAGACACTGTTCAGACACCTGAGATACATCAAAACAAAGATGCCTGATCTTGTGAAGCTACATTTTTGTCTTTCTTGCTTACCACATTTCAAATTATTCTCTATACGTTCAGGATAAAATCCAACAACATTAGTGCAGCATAAAAGGCCCTGCTGATTTCTGCAACTCTCGACACTCCTCTTACTCTAAGCTCCAGTCATGCAGAGCCACTTCCAAATTCTGAAAACAAGGAAAATAAGTTCTGTCCAACCTTCACATTTCACACATACTCTTCCTTCTACTGAAATGATCTTCCCAACCCTTTTAACCCCCTACTCAACCTTCAGGTCTCAGCCAGCTCAAATGTCATTTCCTCCAGAAGCTGCTTCTGACTTCCAGAATAGGTCTGGGCGTCTCTTCTGTGTTCTCATAACATCCTGTGCTTAACACACATCACACGCCATGGAATTTGCCTCTTTATCTCTTTGTCTCTCCAGAGAGTCCTTGAGATCAGGTACTGTGTCCTGTACACTAGCACATCCCTAGTGCCTCACATGGTGCCTGACACCTAGATATTTGTTTAAAATTGACAACACATGGGGAGCCAATGAGACATTACCAGCCAAACAATTACACCAGCCGTAGGATTTTTCTTCAAAGAATTCACAGTTGGTTGGCTGTCTATTACCTGAATCAAATAACAAATCTTTATCAAAATTTTCTCACCAATGGATTAGATACATTGTGAATTCCAGTCATATGCCCAGTTAGAGTTAGATGCTCTTTTGTTTTTAGGGGGAGAATCCTGGAGTTGAAGAGAGAAAACTAATACAGTTAGGGAGAAAGCTTGAAAACAAAACAATTAGAGAAAAAGCAGTACAAGGTAGATACAGACTGTCTGACTATGTGTGGCAGTTTACGCTCATTGTTGGCACTCAGAGGAAACAGAGACCACTGAAAACTGAAACAGTCATAGAAGGGTTCATTGAGGAGGTTAAACTTGAGTAATTGCTGTAAGCTCTCCATGTGTAACATTTCATCTAAATCTTACAGTTACTCTTCTTTGTGGTCATTATTGTTACCACTGTTATAGAGAAGAGGAGACATAAGCACAGAGAGGGTAAGGGTCTTGTTCAAGATCATGCAACTTATAAATAGTGGAACCAGAGTTGAATCCCAGACTTGTTCAACTCTAACCTCATGCTTCGTCTTGAACACTTCACTGGGGATGAGGACATACATCCAGCTTTTGAACTGTGGCACTATTCTAAGCACCTACTTTAAAAAGGAACATACTCAGAACATTTGCTTCTGCACATGTTAGAGTAACTGGGATGAGACTTTACCATCAACAACAAGAAAACCAGAAGAAATAAATGAAACTTTTGTAAACATTGGACATCAGTAAATGTGGGGAAATGATCACTATGAGAGGGCAGTTAAGTGAGGCAAACCCTACATTTTCCTTGGATTTCAGCCTGGAGGCATTTCTGGACTAAAGTACAGGGAAGAGACCCAACCAGAACACAGTGGTCTCACTGAGTTGAGAAGAAATTGAGGAATTGAGGGAGGCTGAGGTGGTTGGCATTTGCAGGGAAAAATAGCAGAGAAATAACTCAGGAAATTTGCACAGGGATACTTTTGATTCTTTTGCTGAATATTCAGCCACAAATGATGCTAGAAAAGGAACAAATAGAAAGCTCTAAGCTGAAGCAATTCTCATAGCTTATGCTAGGCTAGAAGACATTCGAGTTCTAATTAGCCAGAATAGAGGGTCCTCAATGAACACTTGGGACATTCAGTAAAGACCCTAGAAAGCTTGTGTATAAGTGGTATGTTTAAACTAAACCCACCTCAGCAGAACTTTAAAAAAAAAACCTCAAAATAATCAAGCTGAACAAGTAACTTAACAACCTGACAGAAGAATGTTTAACCCTTTTTAAGAAAGAAAACAAAATCTGGCGCTCAAGAACATAAAATTCAAAATGTCCAGCATATGATAAATACAAAGAAATGAGAAAATGTAACCCATTGCCAGGAGAAAAAAAGTCAAGTCTACAAACAGACAAAGAAATAAATGAGATATAAAATTAAAAGAGTGACACTTTAAAAAATAAAAGATAGGTAGACTGAAGTTTTTTAAAGATAGATAGACTTTGAAGGAAAACATAACATAATGAGAGAAATGGAAAAAAGACCCAAATGGAAATTGTAGAGCTGAAAAATACAGTGCCATAAATGACAAATTCATTGGATTGGATTAAAAGAGGTAAACTTTGCAGGAAAAAAAAAGATCAGTAAACTTGATGACATAGCAGTATGTATTATATATTATACTGTGTGAAGCACAGAGAGCAAAATGTCTGAAAAAAAAAATGAACAGAACTTCAGTGACCTATGGGACAAAATTAAGTAGACTAGAATATGAGTAATTGGAATCCCAGAAGGACAGGAGTGGGGAGAGCAAAAAAAATTTGAATAAATTAAGGCCTAAAATTTTTTCAAGCTATTTTGAAATTTTTCACTGATGAAAATTATAAATTGACTGATTCAGTAAGACCAGTGAGCTACAAGGAGGATAACACAAATAGAATCACACCAAGGTATACTAAAATCAAAATGATGAAAATCTGTGATGGAGATAAAATCCTTAAACTATTTATAAGGAAAAAAACCCACATTACATATAGAAAATCAGCAAATTACTGTAGCCATTCCATCAGAAATAATACAAGCCATAGGACACTAAAAACACCTTTGAAGTTTTCAAAGTAGAAATCGTTCTATCTGTATTTCTATATCCAATAAAAAGATTCTTAGAAATAAAGGGGAAATAAAGACATTTTCAGACAGACAAACGTTGAAAGGAATATGTCACCAACAGACCTGTTTGAAGATAAAGGTAAAAATGTTTCTCAGACAGTGCATGCAAAGAGGTGATTATAATGATTGGTCATGAAATTTAACTTGAGTAAGGGAAGGAGAGAAGTCAAAGGGACAGGGTAAGGGTGTATAGTCAATGTACTGGCTATCAAGATAGTATCATGAGAATGTTGAAACTGAGGTTCTAGAGGGAATGAGGTGGGAAAATAAGGTTATCAAAAAACCAAAATGTATAAAATTAAGACTATTAAAGGATTTGTAGTTATTGGTAATGATGAGAGGTTCATGGTAAGGACCATGGGAGTGGAAATTCTGTTAAAAATGGATGCTTGCAGAAATGATACATAACAGAGATATATCCACAAAGATGACATTTTAGCCACCATGACAGAAAAGAGGGGCCCTACATCTTTTTTCACCTACACAACTGCTGATTATCTCTGCAGGTACTTCATTCTAGCCGTGGTCTCCTACCTGACTTCTACTCACTGTCTGAGGCTCAAGGGTGGTGGTGGACCCAGTTCTGACTTCATGGTAACTATTTTTTCGTGAGTGATGAGCTTGACAATATAAGATAAGGGCAGAATTCTATATCATTAACTGAAGTGTTGTTGTTAAAATTAAAAAAAATAATAGGAAGACACGGAGACAGAGATGGAAGCAGCCTTTAAAAGCTCTTTAGGGGGAAATTGCCATTCCAGTTAGACCCATGGGCTGTCACCTCAGCAAACCCATGGCCAACCATTCAAACATTGTGTCACTAGGGACATGCTTGTCATTTTGACTAAGTCATGCAACGTGAGTCTTCAACTTCAGGTCACTGTGACTTTTTGTCTGAGAAACTGATGGGCTGCTAACATTGGCTGAAACAGGCAAATGCTGGCTGCATGGACAGCTCTGTTGAGTGTTGCTGAAATTCTCCACTTTCAGAATAATTATCCTTAGACTTCCTCAGGATTTATATAGGTTTTTTCCTAAGCTAAATAACAACATAATGCAGGAGGAATAGGAAGACTATGATAGGGTGAGAAGAGAGAAGAATGAATCTGCTTGAGAATTTAACTAAGAGTAGATTTCAAATTAATTGGGTTATTCCATTTCCCGAAGACTATGATTCTGATTTTTCTGAAAAAGATTTTTTATCCACCAAGGTATGGTAAACTGAATAAAATGACAGATGGCCCTCTTTTTGGTAGCTCACAAGAGTCCGTCCGAAATGTGACCAGTCTAAGTTCTGTGCTTTGTTCTAGAGATTGCTCAAGATTATCTTCCTCAATGAATCCTTCTATGACTGTTCCAGTTTTCAGTGGTCTCTCTTTCCTCTGAGTGCCAACAATGAGTATATCTGCCACACATAACTAGGCACTTCTACACTATCCTGTATTGCTTTTTCTCTAATTGTTTTGTTTTCAAGCTTGCTCCCTAATTGTATTAGTTTTCTCTCTCCAACTCCAGGATGGTCTCCCTAAAAACACAACAGCATCTAACTCTAGCTGGACATATGATTGGAATTCATGATATATTTAATCCATTGATGAAAAACTTTTTTTTAAGGATTTTTTTTGGATGTGGACCATTTTAAAAGTCTTTATTGAACTTGTTACAATATTGCTTCTGTTTTATATTTTGGTTTTTTGGCCACGAGGCATGTGGGATCTTAGCTCCCTGACCAGGGATCAAACCCACACCCCCTGCATTGGAAGGTGAAGTCTTAACCACTGGACTGCCAGGGAAGTCCTGATAAGAAACTTTTGATAGAGATTTGATATTTGATTCAGGTAGCAGATACAGCTAACCAACTTTGAAATCTTTGAAGAAAAATCCTATGGCTGGTGTAATTGTTTGGCTGGTAACTTCTCATTGGCTCCCCATGTGTTGTCAATTTTAAACAAATATCTAGGTGTCAGGCACCATGTGAGGCACTAGGGATGTGCTAGTGTACAGGACACAGTACCTGATCTCAAGGACTCTCTGGAGAGACAAAGAGATAAAGAGGCAAATTCCATGGCATGTGATGTGTGTTAAGCACAGGATGTTATGAGAACACAGAAGAGACGCCCAGACCTATTCTGGAAGTCAGAAGCAGCTTCTGGAGGAAATGACATTTGAGCTGGCTGAGACCTGAAGGTTGAGTAGGGGGTTAAAAGGGTTGAGAAGATCATTTCAGTAGAAGGAAGAGTATGTGTGAAATGTGAAGGTTGGACAGAACTTATTTTCCTTGTTTTCAGAATTTGGAAGTGGCACTGCATGACTGGAGCTTAGAGTAAGAGAAGGAGTGTCGAGAGTTGCAGAAATTAGCAGGGCCTTTGTATGTTGCGCTAATGTTGGATTTTATCTGAACGTATAGAGAATAATTTGAAATGTGGTAAGCAAGAAACCACCGTGGTCCCATCATTGAAAGAACACTCTAAATGGAATGTGAATGGAATGGAGGGCAGGAATAGATGAAAGGAGAGAAACTGGAGCTGAAAAAGTACAGAATTTTTTTAGTGCTATAATATATTATTTTTTCCCCACATTTTATTATTTCTGAAGTCTGCATTTATCTTACCATTGGTGGCATGTTTTAGATTAACCTGAAGCTTTTATTTTCTTTCTCAGTGATACAATAAATAATAGTGCAGTTTACGTAGTATGGTGGCTTAGATTCCAGTAGACAAAGCCAGGAATTATTGCCCTCTTAACTAAAATAGTAGTAGCATGATGAAGAAAAGCGGATGTGAAATCAAGGGGTATTTTAGAATTTAGATCATCAGGATCTGATGATTGATTGCATTTGGAAACATGAAATTGAGGAAGAAGTTGATTAGTTCTCCTATTTTCATTTTAATTTTTTCATTTGGGCAGTTGGGGGTGTGATAAAGAACTCAACAGGGTTTGTGGTGGTGAGGAAGGGAAAGTAATGGGATAGAGGAGATAAAAAGTACAGTTCTGTACATAATGAGTGTGAGGGTTCTGGGGACCATCCAAGTTAGAATGCTCCATTAGGGTCTGTATCCACATCTCTGTTGATGAAACGAACCTGAACGAGAGATGTAGGCTCTTCTGAGATGGTTTTTAATCAGCAAACCCATTAAATAACCACAGATGCCATGTGCTACGAGGGAAACAGTTTCCATTCAAAGACTACTCATGTCATTAGGTCTCATTCCAGAACAAAGCGTCTCTAAAGCATGAACTCTGATATTGAGTTCTCCATCTTCTGCATGTTGGGTAGATTTCCCTTAAGAAAAGTCTTATCTTCTCTTTCCTGAATCCTCCACATCTTCTAGCTTGTGTTTATTTTCAGATTAATGTCACACTTTGTAGAAAAGTCAAATGTATACTCATCCTGAGTCCAGGAACCTAAATTTGAGAGAAATTAGCTGTTAAGTCTTATCTTCATAACTTCAAAGACCAGGAAGGAGGTGTATAATTGTCTGTAGGAATAGTAAAAAGATAAAGGAACGAATAGAGTCTGTATTCTGATCATGTCCCTACCTGCTCTCTCTGCATAAATTCTTCCTAGACTACCAGCTTCATCCACCTCCTGATTAGGCATCTGACAAGAACTTTGCCAGGCACTGGTCCTCCTTTCCCTGTGGTAGGGCTCAGAACCTTTGCAGGTACTGCTGGGTACATGGGTTTGCCTGATGGGTATGATCAGGAGACTCTGGGCTGATCTCCTGGATCTCAAGTGCTTTTTGGATCCTGAATGGGGCTTTGGAGTAAGGACTGAAAAATCGCATATGGCCTTTTTCATTCTTATGGTATTTACATTTTATCAGAAGTTTTCTTATGCATTATCTTATTTGCTCATCATAAGTACTCAAATAGATTAGTTTGATATTTTTACAGTCATTATATTTCCATCAAGAACCTTGAGTTTCAGAAGCAGGAAAGTTCAAAGACAGGCAGTCTTTGGCATATTAGAACCCGAGTCTCCTGAATTCCAGTTCAGTTCTCTTCTTACTGGGAAGCTCTTGAGAAGAGAGGGAAGGTCTTAAGGTGTTTTATGTTACCTTAGCTGGTCTGGAGTGGAGGTCCCTGAGTTAGGCCTAATATCCAAGTGTCTCCCATGTGTTCAGGGTCATTTCATCAAACCTGACACCCCTTAAGTTAGTTATGATACTGAGGGTGTCTTTGCCACTATTTAATTCAGACCAGTAGATCAGGGAAGCCTGTTGAGGCTCCCGAAAGGCAGGAGCCATGCAGAGAGGATTTGTTTGCTCCCAGATGCTAGCAGATACCCGGTGATTGGGTCCTTTGATTTTGACAATGAACCTGGAATGTGGTTTCCCTGATTATTCCTGGGCTCAGAAAAATATCCAGCTGAAAGGAATAGAATACTGGTCATTACCCTGGGCATTGTGCATAAAGTGGGGGACTTTCTGGTTTGGTACCCCAAAACTGTTGCTCCAATGCACCATTCAGATCTGGAGTTTCACCTTAAGACAGGCAGCTCTGTGGGGTGAGATCACAGAGTTCAGCAATGAAATATGTTAGAAAGGGAAACACTTTCTTGTGTGTAGAAACATGCCCTTCAACAAATCTGTTAACTTCATTTTAACCTGGACCTTTTTCTTCTTGAATGTAATAAAACCTCTGAAATGACTGCACTTGGCAAGAGGGTCTCTTCTGTCATTTACAGCAGTGGAGAATTCAGAGTAAGTGAATTACTTTGGTTTTCAATAAAAATGTTAATATCTACCTTAGATATGAACAAAAGACACTGCATTTCAATAATGAGATGATCAAATCCATAGGGGTTGAGGAAGAGAGGTATGGAGTTTATGGAGCTGCTGCCACTCAGCTCCAGACAACAAAGGAGAAAGAGAGACAGAGAAACAAAGAGAGACAGAGACAGAGAGGGGGAGAGAGAGGGAAAGAGAGGAGGGGGGTGGGGAGGGGAGGGAGAGGGAGATATTAAGAGTGCACAAGATCTCAGAGAGGAAGAAACAGAGAGGAGATAGGCAGGCCTTTAGAGGAACTCAATGTGCAAAATGGGGTTAAGAAAACAGCAAATCAAACTACTCTCATTTGACAAGAGCACAGCAGTTTTCTCACCAGGAGTAAGAGGTGGCTGCATGTGTCTTTCTTCTCTGACTCAGATTGTTGCCCCCTGAAAATTCTCTTTGGACTTTTTCAGCAGTCTTGAAACAGAAACTTTAGAAAATAACTTTTTTTTTCAATTGTGTAAAGTGCAGGTACCGTTTAAAGAAGAGCAGCATAATTTTATCACATAGAGAAATGTTTACATCTATCAGCATTGTTATTTTGTATTTCAAGACTCAAACCGTCTCCCTTTAAAACCCACAAATGAGATAGCAGAGACTTGTCCACACAAGATTCTGACTTAATCTTTTTTCTATATAGTGTTATTTTAATAGCATTTAATGAGCACTTACTGTGTACATACAAGGCACTGTGTTAAAAACAATTGCATTACAATATCTCTTCAAATTTGGAGAACTTTATAGGTTGTACAGTTACCCCTATTTTACAGATTGTAAGTAACCTGCCTAAGTTCAAAAAGCTACTGTGGAAGAGTTGAGTTTTAACTCAGGTAGTATGAGCAGGAATCTATGGGGAAAATTCACTGTAAATGGCATTTTCAGGATGTGTGCTTCCATTTATCTAAGACCCAGGAATAGGCAATCCTAGCATTTGAATTTTATTTAAGGATTATTTAAAGATAATCTAGGTACCGATAATGTCTTAGCTTTATCTTGGAATTTCACTCAAATGTCAACTTCATTTCTAAGTAGTGCAATCATTGTTTTGTATGTGACAGCTTAGCATTTGTATAGATTGGATCCTCTGATCTCAGATGTTATGGGGCCTTCAAAGTACCTCCCAGACTTTGTTCAATCTTGCAAAAACAGGAAGGAAAGCCACATATGGAAGTGTTCTCATTCACTGAAGTCTCTATATGTATTTCCTTCATATCTCTGTTGGAAATGTTTGGCGTATTTAAGCCTGTGCTTTCTGTAGTTCTCAAGGGTAAGCTATGCACATACTTAAATTGTGCTTACAAATAAATACAAATTATTAACCAGCCTATAATAATTTCCTACAGAAAGTGAATTTAATCATTACTTTTTTAACCATCTTCTAAGCAAAAAGTGATACTTACTCTGGGAAGGTGACTAATCAGTTCCTCCAGGGCTCAATTGAACTTGATAATTCTAATCTCTCTCAAATAAATTCAGTGACTGGAGAAAAGAGCATGTCTCCAGAGGTGACTGCAAAGGAAATAAGGAAGCGATAAGGAGGCCCAGTAGCCTATAAGCACCTATGCCCTTGGATATCATCTCCTGACCTATTTCTGAACAGGTGGCTGCCATCTTCTGAATGTCAGGGTTTGAAGAAATAACATTTTAAAAAAACACCAAAATTTTCCCAGAGAGATTATATCCAAATGTCAGGTGTGAGTTGTAGTAGAAAATACATATTTTCTGGAAGCATGGCCTTTTTGTATGTGTGTGTTTATTTAAAAATGTATCTGCTGGCATAGAAGGCAAAAATCAAAACGGTTTATGGAACTGTTTATGGAACATGGCCATCCAAGTATTTTTCATCCACTAAAATATTTACTTACCATTTTCTAACTACCACATAGCGTATCAACCAACATCATCACACTGTAGGCTCTGCCAGATGTTGGTATTGTCCTCATCTGTAAGTATATCACATTAAATTATTTTATTTTACCCCTTATATCTTTAACAATAATAATTCTCAGACTTTCCTGACTGGCCTTACAGGTAGAATGCCAAGGCAGACACACCCTAAGTTCACCCCAGGGAAGCACACCTTTGTGTAATCCTTTCCCTTGAATGCAGGATGGACGTGTAGTTACTTCTGGCCAATAGAATATGGTAAAGGGATGTCACTCCCTTGATTAGGTTACGTTATATGGCAGAGGTGCTGGGATGTCACTCCTGTGATTATGTGAGGTTATATAAGCCTCCTTCTCAGCAGACCAGAGTGAGAGCTTCTTCTGCTGGCCTGGAAGAAGTAAGCCAAATACAATGGGACAGTATATGGAGGGGGACCTGTGGCAGGGACCTAGGGAGTCCTATAGGAGCTGGGAGCAGTATACAGCCAACTGCTAGCAAGACCTTAATCACACAGCCACTAGGAAAGACATTTTTCCGACAATATGAATCAGCTTAGAAAAGGAGCACAAGCTCCAGATGAGAACTTGGTCCAGTTGACACCTTGATTGCAGCCTTGTGAGATCCTGAGTAGAGGACCCAGCTGTGTCCAGAATCCTGACCTATGGAAACTGTGAAATAATAAGTGTGTATTGTTTTTTTTTTTGGGGGGGGTCCATTTGTTACACAGCGATAGGAATGAATATAGATGCTATGTCCTGCCTATCCTATTCATTTTCATTTCCCTATTGAAAGAACTGAGTGCTAACAGAATTGTAGAGTATTAATATAATTTTAAATGATTTCAGCTTTTAATAAACTTTAATAGCTCACTTAAGGTTACTAGTAAATAGTCAACCTTTTAATTGTATGCAAAAATGGAAGCCTAAGGAAAGGCAAGTCATTTGTGCACTCAGAGGGGATTCCGTATGGGAACCAATTGTGGGATGCTTGAGTGAGCTGAGGATTTGTGCTTTCTATTATTGCTTTCTATTTTAAAGCTTGGAATTTTTTTTGGATATCTCAGCTGCTAAGCATTGTAAACACATAGGTGTTTTCATGACACTAATTGCTCTGTTTTCTGGAGTTATGATGGGTAATGTAATCAGAGGGGCATCCAATAGAAAAAGGAAATTGTAGACTGTGACATTATTCCTGAATAAGGCTGAGAACTATAATTTAATGTGAGGACCTCTCTAACTTGCTCTTTGTTTCAGTTTCTTTAAAAAAAAATAACAACCTAGATTTTTAAATTACAAAATTAATGTACTTCCAAGGTAAAAATGTCAAGCCATGCAAAAGTACACACTAAAATATCTGCTTCTGACCTCAGATCTTGAACTCTTTCCCCACGGGCAACAACCGTCAGCAGTTCCTTATGCATCCTGTGAGGAGTGTGGGATGCATTTAGATGTTCACATATCATTTTGGAGATTTACGTGAACATATCTTTTTGGACATACTTAGGAGCACAAGAGCCACTCTGTTTTCTCTTATTTTTTTGAGTGTAACAATATATCCTGGAGATTTTTTCATATCAACAATGAGCTTACAGTGTTTTAAAATAATTTTAAAATATGACAATTTAAAATAATTCAAAAATATAACAATTTTAAAATATCACAATATTGCAAATATAATTTTTAAAATATAACAATATTTTAAAATATTTTTAAAAAATATTTTTAAAATATTTTTAAAAAATATTTTTAATTAAAAATATCATATATACCTTTATATATGTATGATACAAATTGTGTCATAAGAACCTTATATGTATTAACTCATTTCTTCTCAACAACAATTCTATGAAATAGAGACTTCTTTTAGCACCACCTTACAGGTGAGGACATTAAGGCACAAGAGCTTAAGGCACTTGTTTGGGGTCACAGAGCTATACCAGCCCAGGCAGTAGAGTCCCAGGGCTCATGCCCACTTAACCCTCTAACTGTACTGATACTTAGATTGTTCCCAGTTGTTTTTATTTTTTTTAATATGTCAAACTGTGCTTCAAAGCCTTTTTCGGGGTACATTTACAGTTGCACAAATATGAAAGTCTATCTGTAGGATAAATTCCTCAAGATCAAATTTCTGAGTTGGCGGATATGCACACTTCTAGCTTTCATAGATACTGTCAAACTGCCTTCCAAGGAAGTTATGACACTGTGTACACCCACTGCCAGTGTGTGATAATGCCTTTTTCCTCACAACCTTGCCAAGACTGTATACTATCAAACTATTGCCAATCTGGCAGCTAAAAACTGCTATCTTTATTTTGCTTTAATTTGCATTTATTTATGAAAAGGATTGGGCATCCTTCCATCTACTTATAAGCCATATGTGTTTATTTTTCAGTGAAATGCTTATTAATCTATATTTTCCTAAAGGATTTTGGGTATTTTCCTTATAGATTTTTAGGACAGTTTTATATTTTGAGGAGAATAGCCTTTTATTTTTGAATATATTACAAATATTCTCCCTCAATTTGATTTTTTGGCTTTTGTCTTCTATACTATTTGGTTTTAACCACACAAAAGTTTCAAATTTTCATGAGGGCAATTTACCAACATATTCTTTTATGGCTTCTGGATTTTCTAGTCTTGATTTAAAAAGTTTTTCAACTTCAGAATTTTGAAAAATTGGGATATATTCTTTATTATGGTTATAATCTCATTATTTTTCCTTCCAAGTTTAAACGAGTTGAATTTATTTTTGTATCAAGAGTGAAGGAAGAATTTGACTTTACTCTTACTTTAAATAGCTAACTAGTTTATATTTCTGTACTCTTTGTAATCAGTACATAATCTGGCTACCTAGGCTTCCCTCTGCTCCCCACCCCTGCCTCTTCATTACTGGGTTTTTTTTTTTTCAGAATTTTCTGGCTATTCTCACATATTTATTTTTCCAACTAAACTTTATTTAAAATTTTATCTTTAAAATAAAAATTGTATATATTTGAGGTATACAGCATGATGTCTTGATATACGTGTACATAGTGAAGTGATTACTACAGTCAGGCTAATTAATATATCCATCTCCTCACATGGTTATCATTTGTGTGTGTGTATATGTGGTGAAAGCACCTGATAGCTACTCTTTTAGCAAATTTCCAGTATGCAATATGGTATTATTAACTATAGGCACTATGCTGCACATTAGATCTCTAGAATTTATTCATCCTACACAGCTGCAACTCTGTACCCTTTGATCAGCATCTCCCCATTTTCCCCATCTCCCTGCTTCTGGAAACCATTGTTATACTCTGCTTCTATGAATCAACTTTTTTAGATTCCACATGTAAGGGAGATCATACAGTATTTTTTTTAGTGTCTGGCTTACTTCACTTAGCATAATGTCCTCCAGCAATTAAAGTTGAAAAATAATTTGTCTCTTTACAAAAATATGTTGTTATTGTTAATGATATCACACCAAATATTTAGATTAATTTATAGGAAACTGTAATATTTATTATTGAATATTTTAAACCAAGAATAGATATATATTTCCAGTAGTTCATATTTTTTATGACTAAGAAAATTTTGAGGTTCTCTACCCATTTCTTTTTTTATTATCAAGTCATACATGAATGTGTGTACATGAGTGTTGTTGGTAAATAGGATCTTCCCTTACACTGTGCTATTTTTCAAATGGTTATAGTTGTTTCTTTTTTTAAATTTTATTTTTGGCTGTGTTGGATCTTCGTTGCTGTGCTCAGGCTTTCTCTAGTTGCGGCGAGCGAGGGCTACTCTTCGTTGCGGTGCGCGGGCTTCTCATTGCGGTAGCTTCTCTTGTTGCAGAGCACGGGCTCTAGGCACGCGGCTTCAGTAGTTGCAGCACGTGGGCTCAGTAGTTGAGGCGTGTGGGCTCTAGGGTGTGTGGGCTTCAGTAGTTGTGTCACGCAGGCTCAGTAGTTGTGGCGCACAGGCTTAGTTTCTCCGTGGCATGTGGGATCTTCCCGGACCAGGGATCGAACCCATGTCCCCTGCATTGGCAGGTGGATTCTTAACCATTGTGCCACCAGGGAAGTCCCGGTTATAGTTTTCATACAGGAAAGCAATTGGATTTTTAGGATACCAATTTTGTAACAACTAACAAATATTTTGTTGTTTCTTTCCTTTCTTCCTCCCTCCCTTCCTTTCTTCCTTCCCTCTCATCTTCCTTTTCCCCTCCCTCCCCCGCTTTCTTTCCCTCTTTCTCTCATTCTCTTTCTTTTCTTCCCCTCCCCTCTCTCTTTCATTCATTCATTCTTTCTTCCTTTTGATTCTCTAGTGTTGTTCAGATAACAGTTATATCATTTGTAGATAATTTTGCCACTCTTTTCTCTAAAACTCTTATTTTTTTCCTCTTAGATAATTGAATTGATTGGTACTTTCAGAACAATGTTGAATAATACATTAAAAAAATTTTTACCTTGTTCTGGACTTAATGGGTAAACTGTTGATTTTTAACCACTAAAAGGCTCTTTGCTGTAGGCTTCTAGTAAATCTGTTATCAATTGTATACCACTTGTTAAAGGATATCTTCCAAATTTAGCCAGGAATTTTTGAATTTTATTAAACAGTATTTTTTATTATGTACAGAAATGATAACATGTTTTTTTACTTTACCTATTATGATGAATTATATTAACTGTTTTCCTATTATTACTTGTTTATGGTGCATTGATCTTTAAATGTGCTACTGAAATGTAGTTGCTAAGTTTTATTTTGAATATTTTTCATTGTTATTCATTGTAAATGAGATTGATCTGGTGTCCTTTTTGTGGGCTATTTTGTCTAGTTTGGGTGTTAATATTATGCTGCCTTAGGAGAGAGTATTTTGAGATGTTCTTTCACTAGTTATGTTCTGGAACAATGTAAATAACACTGAAATAATCTGTGCCATTCACAAATATATTCAACTTTTCTTATTTTTTTAAAACATTCTGGACTTTTCTCATTAGAGGGCAAGTTCTTATCAGACTCACCAGAATCTGATCAGATTCTCAAATATAACTAGTCAATTTTAGCTTTCTGGAATTAATTTTAGCAATATTTCTCTAAAATTGTTTAGAAATGACATTTAGTTTTTCCAGATATTTCAAATTTGTATGAAGAGTTTTACAAAATATTTTTGCTAATTTGTGCTTTTTTCCTTTTTTTTTTTTTTTTAGATTTGCTGGCAGTTTATATACTTTCATGTTGTTTTCTCCACTGCTCCAAGAACTGCCTCTTGCTTTTGTTCATTATTTCTCTTATTTTATTTACATTATAGAAATAATTTTTACTTTTATCTTACCTTTGATATGTTTTCTGTATTGTTTTTTAACTTTATTAATATATTTTTAGTATTTATTCTTGAATAACATGGTATAAATTTCCACTGAGTATTGCTTTAGGTATATTACAAAAATTCTGATTAGTGGCATTATAATTATCATAATTTTGTAAAGTAATTTGGGGGTATTATCAGTGCTTTTTGTTTCTTCTATATTTTTATTTTTTTGCTTTTCCTGGGAGTATATTTATACATTTGAACATCCTTAAGTTACTATTACTTTATCATCCACAGATAGAAGCTAGTGACTCTACCCTATGAAAGATAAAGAAATCTCAGTCTTTTTCTCCTATCTTCTGGAGCTCATTTCCTAAATTTTGTAAAAACCAAACTATTTTATTCATATAATTTTCTTATGTCTTGTTTCTTTTCTTTTCGAGTGGGCTCCACTATCTTCTTCTTATCTGTTTTTTATGATTTTGCTATTTTATTTTCATTTTTAACGACATTTTATTTCTACAAAGGAATACATACACATTGCAGTAGATTAGAAAATAAAAATAAGCAAAAACAAAATCACAAGATCACATTCCAACCCCCAAACATTACTTGTACAATACCACTAAATGGATACAGTACATATCCTTTAGATATTTTCCATACATACATAAATATACACATACATAATAGTTTCCTTATCATCTAAAATATGAAAGTTCTTTATTAATAATCCAGGGCCATCCTGTTTGTATTCAGCCTTTAGTAGCTTGCTTTTTGGCCTGGATCATAGTACATTCTCAAACTTGAAGTCTAATAGTTTTACCAAACTGTGTTACTGTATTGGTTATTCTATGGTTTTCCCACCAGGGTGTGTATTCCCTTTTAACTTGCAGATTCTGGATTTTCTTTATTTCATTGTTCTGATATTAGAGTCAGAAAACAGAGCAGTTAAAAGCTTCAGGTATCTCTGAAAATAATCTTAAAATACAGGCATCCCTCGGTATCTGCCAGGGATTTTTTCCAGGACACTCCCATGGATACCAAAATCCTCAATGCTCAAGTCCTTTATATATAATGGCTTAGTATTTGCATATAACCTACACACATCCTCCCACATACTTTAAATCATTTCTAGATTACTTATAATACCTAATACAATATAAATGCTGTATATATAGGTGTGGGCTTGTAGCAAGCTCAAGTTTTGCTTTTTGGAACTTTCTGGAATTATTTTTTTTAATATATTTGATCCACAGTTGGTTGAATCCTTGGAAACAGAACCGGGGATACAGAGCACCAACTACCTTTGACCATGGAAGTAGAACACACTGAAACCCTCCACAATGTTGGCAGTGTTGGCATTCCAAACCATATTTAAAGATGATCTCTCAGACCACTTTATTCATAGAATTTTAACTTTATTGATAGTTTTACAACTATTTCCATGTTAAGAAGAACTACCAGTTCTTTTTCAGTTCATTTCATTTATTTAAAAAAAGTCATTTCCAGGTCTTTCTCTTTTTACCTCATGGTGAATTTCTACCATAAATTTCAATTGGTGTAGAGTAATTCAAGAAGGATTTTTGCTGTACTATTTTTTTTGAATAGTTTCCCCCTTACTTCTTATTTTCCTATTTCTTTTTCTCTTTTTTTTCTGTCTCTCTCTACACGTGTGGCATGGAAACACATATGATAACACACTCATGCACACCCACACAGGCACATACGTTTTCAGTCTTCCACTGTTTTTGTCATGAGTGTGGTGACAGTCTGAAAATTAATACCATCATATGGTACTGCATATGGACCCATATGGTCATTGTACAACTATGGAAAGTGTGCTTGTGAGGTAAGAGGAGGTTTGAGTTCCTGTTGAAATTTCCTAGGGAAAGTAAGTGAAAGGTCCAATATAATCCATTATATTTAACAATAGTCCAAAACAATGTTTCAGGTTTCCTTTTTCTCTCTTCTCATAAAGATTCCAAAACAATCATGGAACACCGATAGCAACATGAGGTTACATGACAGAGGGTGGAGGAAAAGGATTAAAACAAAGCAAACTAGTTTTATAACCTAACCATCCTTGGAAAACCGGGCTAATGAAATGCATTTCCCTTCTAATGGTTTTCATTTCAGGGTACTGTTCGTTTTTTCCCAAAAATGTGATGAATTCTTGCTTTACAAATCATTTCAATTTCCTCTTATTGTCACATTCTGTGTAATTTTGCTGAGTTACTGGCTGTAATTGACTACAGTGATGGAGAATTATCACCACCAGTATTACTAGGGATCAGAAAATAGGACTGAAATCATATCTTTCACTAAGAGTTCTGTGACTTAATTTTCCTGCAGCTTAACTGATACGGAAAACAGAAAATGACATGTTGCTTTATAATCTTATAGGCTCGACTGTGAAATGCCCTGTATAGAATCTTCTCAGGGTAGGTGCTCAGTAAATATTGATTTGTTATTGAACGAAAGAATGATGGACAAATAAAAGAAAGAGATTTAAAGAAATAATCATGAGGTTTAGACTCATTAGAAAGGACAATTTATGACTAGGATAATTCAGTAATTTCTTCCCTGATTATTTGGCCCAAATCCAAAACACTGTCCATATTGTGGGACTTGCAAACCTCTGCTACTGAGAAGGAGCAATTCTGAGTCCTTGGATGGAGATCTTTTTGCACAATGGTACACATACACATACTCATTCACACATATGCAATCACACCCAGTGCAGAAACATTGTAGATTAAATTAATGTTGCTCTTGGTACTGTACTGTAATGATTGGAAAGACTGGGAAATAGATCAGCTCTCTATTTAATTGTTCATTATTGGCCAACTCAAGCTCAAAGCTGAAAAGTTTAACTCCCAGGCAGTCCCTTCAAAGTTTGGAGATTTATTCAGGATAAACATCTGGAAGACTGGAGGCTTATCTACATTATTCAGTCCCATCTAGCCCCAGATGTGGTTAGAAACATAACAAGATTCTTTCCTGTGGGAGAAAGTTGGACTTTTCTCTTGTCAGCAAAACTAGAACTGTTGGATTTTTTTTTTTTTTAATTTAAGCAATTTCACAGTTTCTCGTAATCCAGCTGTGTCCAGGAAGTGACAATTATAATCAAAGTATAATTCATATGTTTTACACTCTTTCCAAAACCTTGGGAAATTAGGAGATGATGGAGATTTATGTGTATTTTTCATTCCTAATAAATTCAAATGTGATTGGATTGGTTTTTTGGGAAAGAGGGAATTGAATACCTTGAACCTATCTCTGTCAAAACAGAGACTTTTATTATATCAGCTAGAAACACTCAGTAGAGTGCAAACCATTTTTGTTCTTTCGAGGAGATACAGATAAATGATTTGAAGGATATTTTCCAGAACCGAAATAATGGCACTATCTTGTTGTAAAGGGACAGAACTTTGGGTGGCCAGAGGACTTTCCTGGGCCACAGGCATCAATGAGTCTTGCTTCAGGGATGGTGGCTTTGGTATGTCATATACAGAATTCATCTTACAGGAGTTGCTAATGTAGGTTAATTTTTAAAGCCCAGGATCTTACGAATCACTCATGATTTAGGGATTACTCCTGTACCCATTAGAATCACAGATTTTAATATAATAAGAAATTGAGATAATCTAGTCCAGTGGTTTTCTTAAAATAAAATTTTAGTGTTCAAATTTGAAATTCTTCAAACACACTGAAAATTATGGAAAATAACAACCTGCATTCACTACCAGTATTAAGCAAATGGTAACATTTTGCTATATCTGCTTCACATCTCTTTTTAAAAAATAGGAGAAAATATGCCTGATACAGCAAACCACCCCTCTTCCACTCCCCAATCCTTTTGCATATATTTTTCCCCAGAAGTAACCTCAACCTTGAAATGCATACAGGGTTTTTAATCTTTTCTACATATGTCTTTATTCAGTAACACTATACGGTATTGTTTTACATGTTTTAAAATTTACATAAATTGAATCACATTATGAATGCCATTTTGCAAATTGGTTTTTCACTTATTATTGATTTTTGAGATTTTTACTAACATGGTACATTTGCCATGTTGGTAAATGGAGATCTAGTTCAGTTATTTTAACTGCTGTATTGTATTCCATTTTACATTTGAGAAATGGTCAAGTTATTTCCCGGTTCTTATTGTTCTGAACAGTACTTCAGTGAGCATCCTCACGCATGTCTCCTTGTGCACATATCCCCTGTGCTTCTCCAAGGTCAGGAAGGTGGAAATAAAAGTGGAATTTCTGGGTCATAGACTACTTACATTTTAAATTTTATTGGCTCTAGTTCAGTTGCTCTCCATCATGCTTGTACCAATTTATATTCAATTTACATTCACAGCTATTCAGTAATAGCTACCTGGCAAAGAGTTTGTACTCTTAGATTGATTAATTTTTGCTAATATGACAAGTGTGAAATAGTATTGCGTTGTAGCTTACTTTGCATCTCCCTCGTTTATTAGTGACATTGAAAGTCCTTCATCTCCCCTTCTGTGACTTGTCTTACTGTATGCATTGTTTATTTATTTTTCCTGGTCTGTTATTTTTCCTCATGGTTTTCTATGACTTCTGTATATACCCTGGATTCTTTGCTAATTACATGGGTTGCGTTTGTCCTCTTCTAATTTGTGTCTTACCTTTCACTTTGTTGGCTATGTCTTTTGTTGAAGAGAAATTTTATCTTTATATTTACTGTGTCTTAAGAAATTCTTATCTTCTCCAATGTCATAAAATATTATAAACTTTCTTTGAAAGTTTTCATGTTACTGATTTTCTTCTTTACTTCTTTAATTCATCTGCATTTTATTTTTGTGAATGACATAAAGTAAGAATGGCTTATCTTTTTCTGTATAAATAGCCAATTTTCCAGAAGTATTTATTGAGTAGTCTACTCACAACCCATTGGCCAGATCTAGTCACATGGCCCCATCTAACATGAGGGGGCAGGAAATTCACTGTCTACAGTGTGCCCAGAGTCAGGGAGAATTGCACATATTGATGAACAGCAATAATTACTTACATGGATGCAATGGTTTTAACATGCATTCACAGATTCTTTGACACTCCACTTTTCAGAAGGTGGAGTCTAATTTCTCTCCTTCTGAATGTGAGCTAGACTTAGTGATGCACTTATAATGAATAAAATGTGGTAGAAGTGATGGTGTATGGCTTCCAGGATAAAGTCATAAAAAGCATTGTGGATTCCTCCCTGTTTTCTTTTGGATGACTTGCCCTCCAGGAAGCCAGCTGTCACACCCAAAGGATGCTCAAGCAGCCCTATGGAAAACACATGTGGTGAGGAACTGAGGCCTCTTGGCAACAGACAACACTAACTTGCCAACCATGTAAACAAGCCACCATAAAAGCAGATCCTCCCATCCCGGTAAAGCCTAAAGTGGACTGCAGCCTTGGTCAAAATCTTGACTGCAAATTGATGAGAAGTCCTGAGCCAAAACCACTCAGCTAAGATTTTCCTGAATTCCTGATGGACTGAAGTCGTATGAGATAATGAATGCTTATTGTTGTTCTAAGCCAATATATTTTGGAGTAATTTGTTACACAGCAATAGATAATTAATAAATTGAGTTTTTCCGAATTTGAGAATTACGTTTGGTTCAGTATGACTTAACATACAAGCTATGTGACATGAATTATATCTAATTTAGTAGTTCTACGAGATCATCTCAGAGAAACTTAACAACCAGAGCAGATTAAACTGATGGATAACCAGAGGCCTGGAAACACACCTATGCCTGTTAAGGTGCTATGGACAGAAAAAAACAAAAAACAAAATAGTAAACACTAAGAGGAACCTCAAATAGAAAGTTGTAACTGTGAGTGCTCCAGATTGCAGTGACTAACTTGCTATTCATCTGCTTTTTACACAGGCAACTCCATGGAACTATGCTTCAAATTGACTAGAGATTTGTTTATTTAATGTCATGTTATTGGGGAACAAGAGAAGGATCCAGCTAGTCTTTAGCATAGAAACATCACCACTGGCCTCCACACTTCATATCGTTTTGGGATGGTTAAAGTAAATAATGTGAGACAAGGTTTTGGGAGCACAAAAGAACTGTGCAAATGTATCACTGGAATTACAGATCAGCCAGAAAAGGTTAGGTTTTGCTGTGGTAATGGAAACTCCAAAATCTTAAAGCCTTCTGTTAGTCAGTTTCAGGTTGGCTCTGGCTTTGTCATGTCATCTTCACTCTGAGACCCGGAAGGCAGAGCAGCCTCTAGCTGGAGCAGTGACACTTATCATGAGAGAGGAGAAAAAGCTGTGAAGGACTTCCTGGAAGTGACACTGTGTCAGGGGTCCCCAAGCTCACCCCTAGATATGGTGACTCACTAGAAGGACTCACTAAACTCACAGCATATACTCATACGGTGGTGATTTATTACAGTGAAAAGATACGAAGCAAAGTCAGCAAAGGAAAAGGTGCATGATGCAAAGTCTGGAGAAAACCAGGCACAAGTTTCCAAGAGTCCTCTCCCAGTGGAGTCACACAGGACGGGCTTAGTTCTTCCAGCATCAAATTGTGAAAACATGTCTGAAGCGTTATTTGCTAGGGAAGTTCATTAGAGACTCACCACCCAAGAGTTTTACTGGAGGATAGTCACATGGGTACCCTCTGCCTAGCACATACCACAATTCTGGACTCCAAGAAGGGGGCCCTGTGTCAGCATTAGCCACACTGTTTGTGCAAACAGTTTGGGTACAGTGAGCTCGTCTTACCAGAGAATGATGGGAACATTCCTGAAACCAAACTCCCCAACACCAGCCAAGGGCCAGCCTTGAAAGTGGGCCTTTCTAAGCCTAACCACCTCAGGTCTGCTATGTTTACTCACTTCTGCACAGATACATATCACTTCTGCTCACATTTCATTGGACAGAGCAGGTCATATGGCCAAACCTGAAATCAGTGCAATGAGAAAGTATAATTTTCCTGCAGGGAGTGGCAGGCAGTCCATAGTTTTGAACAATAATATAATCTACTACAGATTATTACATATAGATCTTCTAACAAGAAAACAACAAGAAGAAGGAATTTATACCTCCTATACATGTGTATATGTATACCTTTTACATATTTTCACGGCCTGGGTTCAAGTAATTTAAATATTTTTGTTGAAATGAATTGAATTACATAATGACATGAAGGAAAAATGTAGCAACAGATATTAGAGAGACACTGAGTACTGATAAATAAAAAAGCAATCATTCTTTCTACATTATAATTTTCTTTTTTTCTCCCAGATCAGATGGGTCTCTGATTCCTTTTGGAGGCAAGCACTTTCATTTTGTTTTTGACTTTCTCTGAAGCAGTGCTATATTTGTTAAAGCTCTAATTGTCTTGGGCACTTGTGATTAGACCCTGAAGGGCTGTTGCATGCCCTTTACTATGTTTTCTTATTGCTCTATCTTTTGAGCTTTCACCTGTGTTTTCCAGTTCTGGCCTGCCTATGGGCTTCAGCATAAATTCCATCTGCAAAATGGTTTGCTCCAATGCTTTCCTCATCTCTCCTCTCAATTGTTTTTATGCTTCTTTTTATTATCTTTCCTCAGCTCTTTGACCTTTTATTCATTAGCTTAAACTACATGAAATACATTTTTTTTTTGGTTAAGGGTTAAGTCAGAAAAATGGAAAAGTGGTTGGCTTTTGGCATATGTATATTTACATTTTTAACTTTTCTATTTTTGTATTTCTTGTATAGTTTGTTTTCATTAAAAAAAAATCTTGTTCCTCCTTCAAAAGAGAAGCAAGTTTAATTATCTAGAAATAGAAATAAAAATCCCAGTTTTAAAAACTGCAGCTTTTAACCTCTGCCTCTGCCACCAAAACAGTTATTTAATAGGAACTCACAATGTATGGAGGCAACGATATTTTGCAGCTTAGTTTTAGAAGATAACATCTCCCTTTTCAATGAAGGGAGGACTTTATGTGAGTCTCTTCTTTCTGGTTAGATGGCAGAATGTTTTATTGCTATTCATAAAAGCCTGCATTAAAAGATTGCAATTGATTCTCCCAGAGTGGGATCTGTTTGGAAAACTAATTATCTCCAAAAGGCTGCAAATTGTCAAGAATCTGCCAAGAAGACAAATCAAGAATACCATCTAAATGACTTACTGCAGTAAGGGATACTTTGGAGCTCTTGGGACCTCCCCAGCAGCTATTTAAAGCCCTCCTGCTCCCTTCCTCTCCTCCTCCATTCCAACCTCTGCAAACTACCTCAGCTCGTATTTCACAGAGAAAATAAGCACCAACAAGGGAGACCTTGCTCAGCTCACTCTCCTGCCCTGCCTACATATTTATCTGCTTTTATGGCTTTCTAATGCTCTTTCCTTCCACCTCAGTGGAGGACTGTGCTCTGCTCCATCAGAGGCTGATCCTGCCTCGTGAGTTCCTGCAATTTCAAGGTTCTTGTTCCATCAGACACCTCTCCCTCATCTGCACTTTCCCCACTGCCTCTTTTTTGGCTCTTTCCTTTCAGCCTATAGATCTACTCATGTTTTTTCAACTTCAACAACAACAGTAACACCACACACACACACACACACACACACACACACACACACACACACACTTGCTCCAGCTACTCTTTCTCTTTCTCTTAGAGAGGTTGTTACTGTACCATCCAACACTCTGTGCCGTGGCAGGCGAGGCAGTGCGCGAGGGATGCTGCTGCAATCTGAGTGCAGTTTGATGAGGGCTTCATCACGACCACTTCTACTTGCTTTTCATTTCTCATTCCACAATATATGCAGCACAGCTTGGTTGAGCATGTATTTTTGGTAAATACCTCAGCTAGTAAATACTTAAAAGGCAAAGAAATGATCTCCTTCCTTTCTCCCGATGGGGTAGATAACATGTACTGAGAACTTATTATGTGCTAGACACTAAGCAACACTGTTTATGTGGATGATCTCATTTTATCCTAATGATAACCTCGTGAGACAGATAGTATTATCATTTCCTTTCTTCAGATGGCAAAACTGAGACACCAACTGTTAAGTAACTTGCTCAAGCTCAGACAACAAGCAGGCAGAACAGCCAATTGTTTCCTTTCCAAGACTTCAAGATCATCATTATCTGTCTTTGGGGGTTGGACACCATGTCCCTAGAATAATGCCAGCCCTCAGATGACAGGAGCGTCCATTCTCTGCAGTTCTCCCAAGGTCATTGAGATACCCCATGTGCCTTCACGTCTGCTTGTTCATTCTCTTATCATAGTGGTTTTCAACCTAGGCTGTGCATGAGATTCATGCCTGGCCCCAATCCAGACTAATTTAATCAGAAGCCCTGGGTGGAGTGTGGGTACCTGTGTTTTAGAAAAGCTTCCTCCCCCGACAAATGATTGTGATGTGCAGAGTGGGTTGCCAGCTCTCTCTTCCCTCCATCATCCTACTTCCTGTTGCCTTTCTTCTGTTTTACGCTTTTCTGTGTGGAGAAAAACATTGTATTTTGAACAACAAAATCGTTTGATAATCAGCTTCCTGTGGATAGTGTTACTGGGAATAATTTTATAATTGTATTTATTTCACTAAAAATAAGTGCAGCTCATACTTGATTGAGTAAATACTTATGGTATTGTTAAAAGATTTTTAAAAGCTCAATTTTTCCCCTGGACACTAGAAAAAACATGAATCAGATGTCCTCAGGCTGTTTCTAGTCCAAGGTTCTACTAAGTCTTGGAAACATTCAGTGAATCAATGTTACCTTTTAGTTCCTCTACTCATACCACAGTTTCACACCAAGTATTCCATCGAATCACCAAGCTACTGAATGTGCTATATTGCAAGGAGGTAGAAAAGAGTTATGAGGTGACTGGCTTCTCTTCTTTGCCAATTTCAATTTAACTCTGATAGTCTATGAAACAAAACACCAAAACTAAATTTGAAAAAAAACTAAAATAATAATTTAAAAAATTCTATACCACTTTTAGAGGGAAAATAATTATTTTCAAAAAGCATTTCTGGGCTTCCCTGGTGGCGCAGTGGTTGAGAGTCCGCCTGCCGATGCAGGGGACACGAGTTCGTGCCCCGGTCTGGGAAGATCCCACATGCCGCGGAGAGGCTGGGCCCGTGAGCCATGGCCGCTGAGCCTGCGCGTCTGGAGCCTGTGCTCCGCAACGGGAGAGGCCACAACAGAGAGAGGCCCGCATACTGCAAAAAAAAAAAAAGCATTTCTTACTTTGCTAATTTTGAAGATAATCTGTGGCTCTCCGCTGAGATTCGATTTTTTGTCCTGGTGGAGGTATCGATCACCAGAAAATTGCTGTACTGCCTTCTAAATATTGCACTTCATCCTCAGAATATGTACAGTACTTCTAAGATTTATGACACTAATGGAACTCTCCTGGCAGCAGTGTGATCCATTTTGCTGATGTACAGGAAGCAGACACAACTCTAATCTACTGTTGCACATATCCAAAGACTGAAGAAATCAGCATCTTAATTAGCGTGGAAACAAGAGATGTGGAAGCCTTCAGTCCCTTAATTAGTGTGGAAACAAAAGATGTGGAAGTCCTGTAGTAGAGCAATATAGAAAAGAATTAGTCTTGATCGTGTTTAAAAAAAAATTGAAACAAGCTTTGGCCATTACCTGCTACATCACTTTAATCAGAGGGCATCAGAAAATAAATTCAATTGGGATTTTAAAGGGCAACCTCTATTTCATAAGATAAAGTTTGTGACCTGCAAAATAACTGTATTTATAGATTTTCCCATAGCAAGGAATAACTTGTACATTAAAAAATATAACTCTGAAATAGAGTGTGTCAGAATTAAAGAACACTAAACTAAAGTCAAATTGAATTTCAATCCCTGTTTTTCCATTAACTAGCTGCATGATCTTGGGTCAATCACTCTGTCTTTCAGGGCCTCACTTCCTTTGCTGGACTAGATAATCTCCAAAGACCTTTCCAGCTGAATCATTTTATGATTTCATTAGATTTCCCAGAGTAGAAGCTACCAAGTGAGCGGGAATTGTAATAAACAAGACTACTCTTCTCTAGTGAAAAGGATTACATGACTATAAGTCAAAAGAACTGCATTCTACTCTCTGCAGCACCACTTAAAAACCACCTGACCTGGGCAAGTTCTTAATTTCCTCATCTGTAAATTAGAGATAGTGGTACCTCGATGCATTGATAGGAGTTTTAAATGAAATGCCATGTCTATTATTCCGCTTGGGTTGGCATAAAAAAACACAAATTGCGCTACTTAAATACCAGAGATTTATTTTCTTACAGTTCTGGAGGCTAGAAAATCCAAGACCAAGGACCAGCGGGGTTGGTTTCTGGTGAAAGCTCTCTTCCTGGCTTGCCAGAGGGCTGCCTTCTCACTGTATCCTCACGTGGCTGAGAAAGAGCCCTGGTGACACCAGCCCTATCAGATCAGGGCCCCACCCTTATGACCTCATTTAACTTTTATCACCTCTTCATATGCCCTGTCTTCAAATACAATCACATTGAGGGGTAGGTTTTCAATATATGAATTTTGGGGGACACAACGGAATTCCTAGCATCATATATGAAAATTCTTTGTAGATACATACTACTAATGTCTAATAAGAATAAGGATCTGTAGCTAAATAGTCCTTCTAATGTTTGTGGGACTACCCAAAGTTATAACGTTTTTGAAGGACTGTTTAGCAATATCCATTAAAATGTAAAGTGTTCATACCTTTTGAACCAGTATTTGCACTTTAAAAATTTCTACTCCCGAAGCACTCTTAGAATTACACAAAGATATATGTATGGAATAGTCATTTAAATATTGTTGAAAAATAGAAACGATCAATAAACAAATAATTTAATACGTTATAGTAGATCATACAATGAACATTTTATGTGTGATATATACCCAGAATATGAAATATTATATATCCGTTAAAACTATAAACACTGACGTGAAAGGATGTTCAAGATCTGTTAGAGAATAAAGAAGTGCAAGTTGCAAGTTTTCTATAGTATGATTGCTTTTTTGGGTAAAAAAAATATTTTGGAGGTATTATACATTAAACTGTTTATACTGGCTTTCTTTGAGTGGTTTGGAATTCCAGGAGACTTTCACTTTCCAAGTTATACTTTTCTCTAATTTTTAATTTCATTTTAAGGACATATATTACCTTTGTTTTAAGAAAATAAAAGATTAAGAGACTGTAAACTATCTCTAGCTCAGACTCTATCAAATCTTCAGTTTATATTTGAAATACGTTTAAAATTAATTTTTATTTTTATTGACAAATAAATGTAGGTAGTTTAAACAATTACAAAGCTTATTACGAAAAACAGAAGTCCCTGGCTTTGCCCCTTCCTACTCCTGGTCACCTGGGGAAAATTTATTCTACTGTGTCAGCAGTTTCACTGCATATTTACCTATGTGTTATGAAATAACATGCATATATTGATATTTGTTGATGGCTTCATTTTGGACATTATCTGCTGATTTTCATCCACAGAAATTTTAAACTTCCGTCTTTGCTTTTTGCCTCCCCCTCCCCCCAAATTACTCCCCAGCCTGTCACTTTATGGATATCACAACTTTGGCTTAATTAATATTCAGGGTTTACATTAGTATTACTATGTCAATATTGTTCATAGTTGAGCTACATACTCTTGTATTCCTGTAGTTACTAATTACCTTATATTTTGTCTGTGTAGTTTCCTATGCAAGTATCATTATTTCATTCCCAAATTTTTCCTTCAGAGTTCTAAAATTCCTATCAATATGGTCAAACACAACAGATAATGTATTAGTTTTATTTTAAGTGGTGTCATCTCTCCTGGTTTGTCATACAGAAAGCCAGTAGATAGCAGTGTTTGGAGAGCTAATTCTCATGAAATAGTAACAAATTTCCCCCTTGCCTTTTTCTTTAACTTTCGGTCCTTTCCTCTGGGCACCTAGGTCATTCTGTTCTGATTTTCTCAGGTAAAAAAATGACAGCAAAAAGGTAGAAGAGGAAGAGGAGTCTTTTCCTGACTTTGAATTCCAAAGTTTATACCCTGAGGAAATGAAAAGGGCTTATGGTATGTAAATCAAAATATTTTGGATAAAACCCCAAGAGTAAGAGACAAATGTCCCCAACTCCACTCCTCCTGCCACACTAAAAGTCAGAGGAGAAGTGATGGAAGAGAGGAGTCTGGGGTGACTGGGACTGAGGACATAGCAGAGTCAGTGTTGACTGATGGCCTATTGTCCACTCCTATGGGCACTTCAGACCCCCACACATCAGGCTTAAGTTAACAATTCTTTTATCAGTTCCTGGTGAGAACATTCCTCAACAGCAGCCAGCATATCTTCCACAGAACACCCCAGGTGTGAGATGCCTGTGACTTTGTAAACACCCCCCCGCCCCCAACTCCCAATGACACAGGACACTTGCAAACCTCAGAAGAGCTTGGGATCTGGATTCCTAGCACTTGGTGGTGCTGAACAAAACCAGCTTGATCTTCTTCATGACTTGGGTCAGTGCAAAAGCACAGTCGTATTATAAGTGCAAATGCTTTAGGACAAATCGAACTGTTATATAGGCTGTCTGTTAAAATTGTTGAACCAATGAGTTAGAGAATAAATGTAATGAAAAGCTCCCATAATGGCCCAGTGGAAGGAACAAGAAGCCTAAATTCAGGCAAGTCAATTAATTACTGTACCTGATTTCTCATCTGTAAAATGAGGCGAGCAATAGCTTTCTACTTCTTAGAACGGTTCTTTAGCTGTGGTGTAAGTAAAAGCATATTGAAACTTTAAATGCATAACACTAGATATTATTTTATATATATGCCAGATATTTGACCCATTCACTGATTTCATAATTCAGCAAACATAAGTAGGGTATAGACACTAAATTTGAGCAGAACAGCAAGAGCATATTTTCACAAGTAAGCCCATTATTAGTATTGCAGCATTTCATTTTGCAGCAGTATTTCATATTGCCTCTCCAAGTGATTACACCTGAGAAAGGTCACTCAACTGTTACAATATTAATTCTAAATACTTCTCTAGGCTATTTAATCTGTATTTCAAACTCAGTGCCTACTTGTCAAATATAATCTGTAAACACTGATTAAGCCTCTGTGAGTACCACTGCATGCTTGTCACCCACAAAGCAAGTTATGAGACCTTGTCCTGTCACCTGAAAGCATTCAATCTGACCATGACTGAGTGCCAATTTTAATAGTAGAGGATCTCCAAGAGTCTAAACTTAAATAATATCATGGTGCCTTACGAAAAGCAAACAGTAAATTTTTAGGGATAATTGTTCTCATCCACCGTAGCTCTCTTCTTTGACAATGGGAAAGAAAGTAGAGAAGGGAAAGCTACTTACAGAAGAATTCCAATTAATAAATATAGGAGGAATGAGGAAAATAGAAAGTCATCACTAGGCAAACGTAACTGTTGCAGGGAAGGTCCACAGATGGATGCCAAATGGAAGTTTGAGGAGAAACTATATTTGCATAATCTCTAAGGGCAAGCTGGGTGAAGGGTATATGGGGACTCTCTGTACTGTTTTTGGGGGGTTTTTTTGCAACTTTTATGTAAGTCTGAAATCTTTTCAAAGTAAAAATAATTAAAAATTGGAAGAAATTTGTATTATAAATTTCCGTACCCCAAACATCTTTTTTTGGTTTCTTAATTTTACTTTAAAACTCATGCTTCATCCCTTGTTGACCTACAACAGCATTCACCTTCCTTACACAAATCTTCCATATTGTTTCCATAGCTGCTCTGAAGTCCTCCCCACTTACCTTCTAGTACCAGTAGAGGACTGTAAACATTCAAGAAAGACTTCTTCAGGTATGTCTTGAATATCTACTATTTTCATGGAAGTGTGCTAACAGCTGCAAGGGACTAAAACTCAGTCTATAATCCAGTTCTTCCCTCGAGGAGGTAATAAACATGTTGGGAAGATAATAGTATGCACATGAAAGAATAAAATAGCAACTTGTGAAATTATGTATGGTCATGCTTTATTTTCATGGTATTAGTTACAGGAGTTGATAGAGACAGAGAAAAGTGACACATTCATGAATAAGAGCAAGCTGGACCTAAAAAATATGTAGGTCTTGTATGGTGAGTGGATACAGAGAGCGTGTACAGTCTTTGTGGGAAGCAGTCATAAGACCCATCTGAATGGGGTGGAAAATTTGAGGTGATGAGAAGAGGAATGGGACCAGATAGAGCTGAGCCAGATCACAGAGGGTTGTGAAAGCTAGACTGAAGAGGTTTTGGTCCAGACAGAAAAGGGAGGCTATTTCAAGGGCTTTGTTAGGGTCAAATTACTTTTCTAGCACAAATGTAAACATGTATGGTGGATCTCAAGCCAGAACCAGCTCCATTTTGAAAATCGTATATCTAATAATGGAACTTTGAGAAATCTTTTCTGAAATGCAAATTAAATTGTCCTCGTCTTCTCCACCCTACCCCACCCTCTTTCTCCCTAAAACATTCTAGAGGTTTCCTTTTACTTTTAGGATAAAGACCAAAATCCTGAACATGGCTCTAGGAGATTGGACCCCTCCCCATATGCCTAGATTTCTCTGTACCCTATTCCCCTCAAGGCTTGCCTTCTTTTGCTTCCTTCAGAGCTCTCTTCTGTTACAGTTTGCATACGCTCTTCCCTTTGATTCATCCTTATCTCTTGACTAGTTTACTCCTTTTCATCCTTCAGATATCAGTTCAACACCCCAGTGATCACCTCCAATGCAGAAACCTTACTCTCTGCTCTGAATGGAATTATTCATAATACCAAGTATCTCAGTCTGTAAAACTGTCAACATTTGTGTATTTACAATATGGATTATTTGATTTAATTATGTGATTATTTGATTAATGCCTTTTTCCCTCATCAGACTGCAGACTTCTGAAGGCAGAGACTATTTTCATCTGTGTTTCCGATTGTATCTCCTGTCTCTTGCATATAATAGGTACTCAGTAAGAATTTGCTGAATAAATAAGGAAACAAAAATATTAAAATACATTCATTTTCTCCATTCCTAAGACACTATTCTATTCCAATGATATGATCTTCTGAATCATGAGAAAAATGTCCTATCTCAACTTTGAAATTATAAAACAGGGAACTGTGCTCAATATTATGTAACAACCTAAATGGGAAAAGAATTTGAAAAAGAATAGATACATGTATATGTATAACTGAATCACTTTGCTGTACACCTGAAACAAACACAACAGTGTTAATCAACCATCCTCCAATATAAAATAAAAAGTTAAAAAAAAGAAATTGTAGTATACTCCCAGTATTTTAAAACTTTTGGAATGTGGGCTCTAAAAGTGTTATTCAGATGATTACACTGGATTGAATTACTAGAGCTTAAATAGAACTTGTTGATCAACAGATCGATATCCATGTTCAGGGCACTTTACTGAGCACTGTGAATTATTCCAAGCTAAATAATATATGGTTTCTTCCTAGCTTATAATCAAGTAGGGGATAAAGCTACCTATATTATATGATAGACAGTGAGGGTGCTAAGTACTATAGAAAGATGGAAAGGGGAAGAGTTATTCTGACTGAAGGAATCTGACAAGGCAATAGTGAAAAATAACATTTGAGTCAGGTCTCGAAGGATAGATGTGCTTTTGACAGCCACACTTTGGGAAGATAAAAATTCCAGGCAGAAGGAAAATAATAACTAAAACTACAAAGCACAAAAAGTGTAGAGCACTGTAGCAGAAAGGCAAGAGGGGATAGAGCAGAGGGTGAGTGGGCTGCAAGTACGTTGTGATAGGGAATAGATTAGGAAAGTGAGGTTTGAACTAATAATATGCTACACAGTTGGTACATATTTGATGGGTAATGAGCAGTGACCAAGGATAATGAACAGGGAAGTGCCACAATCACATGTGTGGGGTCCAGTGGTAATGTGATGTGATAGATTAGAAGAGAGCTCTACAGATTAAAGAGGGTGGGAGACCAGTGGCAAGGAGAAGAGAAATTTACAAGGGCCTGGGGGAAGCTAAGCAGGACCTGACTGGGTTAAGTAGCCGTGGAAAAAGAGAGGATAGTTGACGGAAGCATTCAGAATGTGGAAAGAATAAGATTCAGCAAACATTTAATATGAAAATTGAAGAATAGAAAGTTGGAAAGTTTTGATCTCATGGCTTAACTGATAAGTTAACTAAATGCAAAACTAGTAGTGAGAACAGGTTGGTAAGAGTAACCTGTTCTTACTGCCTTAAATCTTCTTGTAATAGTAATATTTTTAATATTATCCAAATCTCTTGATGGTGAGTAATTACATCATTCACATTTTTACATTATCTGATAATGTATTTGTCTGTAACTTTTGTTCATACTTGTCAGCTGTTGAGTCTTTTCTGATTTAAAATCCTGCAGAATTTATTGGTATTTATTCCTTTGCATGACTCCTTTTCACTGCCTCATTTTTCTAGTTGTCTGATTTTATTTATAGCAAAACATGATTATGCTTTACATGTGGATCAGAGGATAACACCTTCTTTCTGCTGTCTGAAACCCTCTCACTTCCATTATTCTTTGAGCAATTCAACCCAATGGATGCTCAGTTTTTTAAAATATGTATTTATTTATTTACTTATTATTGAAGTATAATTGACTTACAATATTATATTACTTTCAGGTATAAAGCATAGTGATTCAATGTTTTTATAGATTATACTTCATTTAAAGTTATTACAAAATAATGGCTCTATTTCCCTGTGCTGTACAATATCCTTGTTGCTTATCTATTTTATACATGGTAGTTTGTATCTCTTAGTCCCCTCCCCCTATTGTGCCCTTCCCCCCTTCCCTCTCCCCACTGGTAATTGCTAGTTTGTCCTCTATGTCTGTGAGCCTGTTTCTGTTTTGTTATACACTTTTTTTTTTTTAGATTCCATGTATAAGTGAAAGCATAGAGTATTTGTCTTTGTCTGACTTGTTTCACTAGGCATAATGCCCTTTAGGTCCATCCGTGTTACTGCAAATAGTGGACACTGATTAAGTAAGTAACTATCTGCCCAATATCCTGGGAGTCTCAGATGATTAAGGCACTACCTTCAAGGAACCTGTATAGATGTAGAACTTCAATCCCAGTTAAATATAACATGATATAGAATATTATAGCACTAGTACAAATAATTATTATAATTATTCAATAATCATAATAATAATACGAACAACAAAAGCTACCCCTTACATCTCCTTTCCTTTCATTCATTCCTTCCTTTAACAACTGTTCTGAGAGCCTCTGCCCAGTCTTTAGCCAGGAACACGATTTAGAGCAGTGAACAAACCTGAGCCAAAATGCGCTCCTGTGGAGCTTATTATAGTGAAGGAAGCTTACACTAAAAGGTAATATGCAAATAAATAAATATAACGACTGTGTAAATACAAGCTGAGGACATATTGTGAAGCACTGGTAATAATAATAGCTATCATAGGACTAATGGCAATATTTGGTTAGATCTTAGTTCTAAGTGCAGGTACTCTGGTTCCAGAGCTAATCACTTTATATTACATTATACTACAATGACAGAAAATATATTTTCTCAGGTGGGAGTATTTACTTATATTGTGTGATAAGCAAAGGCTTGTCTAAGAAGATAATGTTTAGGCTAAGACAAGGTGGATAAAAAGGCAAAATCTACAGAAAGATTCAGGGCAGAGCATTTCAGGCAGAAGAAATAGGATGTATAAAACCAGAAAAGAGCTTCGTATTTTCTAGGAATAAAAAATAGGTTAGTTGGCCTTCCCTGGTGGCGCAGTGGTTGAGAATCCGCCTGCCGATGCAGCAGGGGACAGGGGTTCATGCCCCGGTCCTGGAGGATCCGACATGCCACGAAGCGCCTCGGCCCGTGAGCCATGGCCGCTGAGCCTGCGCATCCAGAGCCTGTGCTCCGCAACGGGAGAGGCCACAGTAGTGACAGGCCCGCGTACCACAAAAAAAAAAAAAAAAAAAAAAGGTTAGTTTGAGTTGAAGATGGTGAGCCATGGGAGAAAGGATTTGGATGGGATTGAAGAAATAAACAGGAACCAGATCATTCAGTAGGTCTTGTCGTATAGAGAAGAGAGTTTGGCTTTTATTTTAAGAGAAATGAGAAAACATCATTTGCTATTTATATTTTTAAAGTATCCTTCTGGCTCCTATATGAAAAATGAATTAGAAAGTGCAAAAGGGGAAGTTAAAAGGGGAAGTTAAAAGATAAGTGGCAAAATCAGGATTTGAATTCAAATTGTGACTATAAAGTCAAGACTTACACCTACCACATTACTCTATTCCCTAAGCTGTAGTAGATTTGCAACCTGGCGGGGGGCATTGTCCTACCAGGTATCAGAGATCCATAAATTGTACCCTTTCTTGAACTCTCCTTGCCTCTGTGACCCCCACTCTGTCTTTTTTAGATCTTGGGGCAGGGACATATTTAAAGGTTTTCTTGAGAAAAGAAGAAATGATGGATGTTAATGACTTTTTAGCTCATCCTTACTCTCTTCTTGTTTGAACATAACTTCCCATCTCAGCCACACTGGCATACAGTAGTGGTTTTTAGAGTATATAATTTAAAGTAGCTTTTATAGTACATAATTAATTGCCTGGTGGGGTGCTGGTGGTCAAAATGCAAATATGTGACTCACACCCCCAGAGATTCTGATTCAGTATAACTGAATTGGGGCATTTTAAATAAGCACTCCAGTTAATTCTGAGCCAGATGATCCAAAGACTACATTGTAAGGCACCGGTTTACGGTGAATAGGTTTAAGATTTTATCCCAAGCATAGAATGATGACATGGACATATCGATTCTGTTAATATTATCAACATTAGAAGCCGTCAATTGCAAGTAACCCCAGAATTTAGTAGCCTATATATTTTTGGTAGACATCACTCCCCAGTGCAATATAATACAATACACGGATCATCAATTTAATCCCTTTCTTCAAGCAAGAGACCAAAAAATTTATATAAACAATTTCCTGACTGGTCAGTCCCCATGTGGGCTAAATATATCATGCAGATTAATGATAGAAGGGTTTTTCCAGCTGGGTAGAAACAGAATATTGCCTTCCCAATATTAATACAGGGTTACATACAAGATTCAAGTAATTATTGCCCAATAACTCTTTTGGAGGTAGTTTTGTAATATACACAGGACAAAGAAGTAAATAAAAAATGAAAGTGAATCAAACTTCTTCACTACACATCTTGTACAAAATAATTACTAACCTATATAAGTGGTTATTTAAAAGGCAATAATAATAGCCAATAAGATGAATCACAATTATAAGTCATTCTAAAAATCAGCACCCTAATTATATTTTGGAGTCATATTCTGAAGAACACTCTTTTCTGTAGGAATCACCCAGCTTGCTCCTTATAGCTGTGCCTTTTGTAAAAATGGCGTACATCATTAGTGATTTTCCTGCCATCTTAAATCTTTTCCATGGTTAATATCATGCATAATTAGACCTTAGGACATCTAAAATATACTGACTTTTTATCTTTTACATTGGTCTTAACTAGTCTGCATTTTACATTCTCTAAATGAATGAGGTAAAGAATCAGGACACATGTCTGTTCTATGATGCTCAAAATTGCTAATTATCAGAGAAATGCAAATCAAAACTTCAGTGAAGTATCACCTCACACTGGTCAGAATGGCCATCATGAAAAAGCCCACAAACAATAAATGCTGGAGAGGGTGTGGAGTAAAGGGAACTCTCCTACACTGTTGGGAATGTAAATTGGTACAGCAACTATGGAGAACGGCATGGAGGTTCCTTAAAATACCAAAAGTAGAGCTACCATATGATCCAGCAATCTCACTCCAAGACATATATCCAGAGAAAACCATAATTTGAAAAAATGCATGCACCCCAATGTTCATAGCAGCACTATTTACAATAGCCAAGACATGGAAGCAACCTAAATGTCCATCAACAGAGGAATGGATAAAGAAGATGTGGTGCATATATACAATGGAATATTACTCAGCCATAAAAAAGAATGAAATAATGCCATTTGCAGCAATATGGATGGGCCTAGAGATTATCATACTAAGTGAAGTAAGTCAGAGAAAGACAAATATCACATGATATCACTTATATGTGGAATCTAAAAAGATGATACAAGTGAACTTATTTACAAAACAGAAACAGACTCATGGACTTTGAAAACAAACTTATGGTTACCGAAGGGGAAAGGTTGGAGGGGAGGGATAAATTAGGAGTTTGGGATTAACATATATATACCACTATGTATAAAATCGATAATCAACAAGGACCTACTGTATAGCCCAGGGAACTCTAATCAGTATTCTGTAATAACCTATATGGGAAAAGAATCTGAAAAAGAATAGATATATGTATAAATGAATCACTTTGATGTACACCTAAACCTAACACAACATTGTAAATCAGCTATACCCCAATATAAAATAAAAATTAAAAACAAAAAAAGAATCAGGACATGTGTCTGTTCAGGACCAGTTCTGATTTTGTGTCAGCTCCAAACTGGTCTCTTGAGAACAGCAATATTACTCCCAAATCTTAATAGTCTCAGTTACAACAAATATATAATAACTGAAAGATATCTCAGTATATGCTCTATAGAGGCAGGATTTTATTAACCAAATTTACAGATAGTTTTAAGAATTACTCATATATTTCATGAAAAAAGTATTCATTGAGCACCTAGTAAGTATCAGGCACTATTCTATGCTCTGGGGCAACAGAGATAAAAAAAAAAAAGAAAGTGTTTCTGCTCCTGGAAATTACACACTAGGCAGTGAGATATACAATATATAGAAAAACAAGTATAATATGATAGATAAGTACTATGCAGGAAAATGAAGGTTAGGGGAATGGAATGTGACAAAAGTGGTCAAGGATGACCTCTCTAGAGATGACAACATGTATGCAGACACTTGAATGAAGGAGACAGTGAGCTGTTCAATTATCTGGGGGTGAGAACTCTAGGCAGAGGAAATAGCAAATGAAGAGGCCCTAGATAGGAACATAATTGGTACATCTGAGAAACAGATAGGAGGATAACAAGGGGAAGATTAATAGAAGATGGGATTGGAGAAGTAGCAGGAAACAGGTTGTATAGGGCCTCAAATTGCCTTGGTAAGTAAGGACTCTGAGTAATATGAGAAGTGTGGTCGATTAAAAATGGCCAAATATTATTTGCTAATCCCTCCATTGAGAGGTGGAGTCTAATTCCCTCCCCTTGAATCTGGGCTGGCCGTAGTGACTTGTTTAACTAATAGAATGCAGCAGAAGTGATATTTGGAAACAAAAACGGGTCATAATAAGTCTTGAAACTTCCACCCAGGTATCTTGGAACCTACCAGCTGCCATATAAGAAGTCTGACAACTCTGAGATCACCAGGCTGTGAGGAAGTCCAAGCTAATCATGCAGAGAGCTCTGTAGGGAGAGAAACATAAGACAATGTCCAGCCAGCCCAGCTGTTCCATCCATTCCAGCCTAGCTACCAGATATGAGTAAGGAAGTCATCTGGGTCAATCCAACCTCAACAGATGTCAGATGAAGAAGAACCAAGGCCCCAGACATATGGCCCTAGCAGAGCTGTTCTAGCCACTTCCAGCCATTCAAATGGCCACAGCTGCAGCTCACTGGAGCAAAGGTGAACAATCTCCACTGTGCCTTTTACCATTTCTTGACTTACAGATCATGAACATAATAAAATGGTAGCTATTTTATACCTCTAATGCTTGGATGATCGATTTTGCAGCAATAGATGACCGGCACAGGATAGATGAGAACAGGAAAATGTAAACTTGATCTATACTCTAAAAGGATGCCTCTAGCCACTGAGTGGGATCTAGACTTTCAGGAGAACAAGAATGAAAACAGGATGACCAGTTAATTCAACTAAAATCGAAGCAAGAGAAAATAGTGATTTGGATTAAAATAGTGGCATAGGAAACAGTAAGAAGTGTTTGAACTTGAGATACATTGTGAAGATAGTTGACAAGGGCTTCCCTGGTGGCGCAGTGGTAGAGAGTCTGCCTGCTGATACAGGGGACACGGGTTCGTGCCCTGGTCTGGGAAGATCCCACATGCCGAGGGGTGGCTGGGCCCGTGAGCGATGGCTGCTGAGCCTGCGTGTCCGGAGCCTGTGCTCCGCAACGGGAGAGGCCACAACAGTGAGAGGCTCACGTACCATAAGAAAAAAAAAAAAAAAAATCTGACAATATTTGTTCAAATTACAGACAATATCTTTTTTTTTAACATCTTTATTGAAGGATAATTGCTTTACAATGGTGTGTTAGTTTCTGCTTTATAACAAAGTGAATCAGTTATACATATACATTTGTTCCCATATCTCTTCCCCCTTGCGTCTCCCTCCCTCCCACACTCCCTAACCCACCCCTCTAGGTGGTCACGAACCACCGAGCTGATCTCCCTGCGCTATGCAGCTGCTTCCCACTAGCTATCAATTTTACGTTCGGTAGTGTGTATATGTCCATGCCACTCTCTCACTTTGTCATAGCTTACACTTCCCACTCCCCATGTCCTCAAGTCCGTTCTCTAGTAGGTCTGTGTCTTTATTCCCATCTTACCCCTAGGTTCTTCATGACCCCCTTTTTTTTTTTCTTAGATTCCATATATATGTGTTAGCATATGGTATTTGTTTTTCTCTTTCTGACTTACTTCACTCTGTATGACAGACTCTAGGTCCATCCACCTCACTACAAATAAATCAGTTTCATTTCTTTTTATGCCTGAGTAATATTCCATTGTATATATGTGCCACATCTTCTTTATCCATTCATCTGATGATGGACACTTAGGTTGCTTCCATGTCCTGGCTATTGTAAATAGAGCTGCAATGAACATTTTGGTACATGACTCTTTTTGAATTTTGGTTTTCTCAGGGTATATGCCCAGTAGTGGGATTGCTGGTTCGTATGGTAGTTCTATTTTCAGTTTTTTAAGGAACCTCCATACTGTTCTCCATAGTGGCTGTATCAATTTACATTCCCACCAACAGTACAAGAGGGTTCCCTTTTCTCCACACCCTCTCCAGTATTTATTGTTTCTAGATTTTTTGATGATGGCCATTCTGACCGGCGTGGGATGATATCTCATTGTAGTTTTGATTTGCATTTCTCTAATAATTAATGATGTTGAGCATCCTTTCATGTGTTTGTTGGCACTCTGTATATCTTCTTTGGAGAAATGTCATTTTAGGTCTTCTGCCCATTTTTGGATTGGGTTGTTTGTTTTTTTGTTATTGAGCTGCATGAGCTGCTTATAAATTTTGGAGATTAATCCTTTGTCAGTTGCTTCCTTTGCAAATATTTTCTCCCATTATGAGAGTTGTCTTTTGGTCTTGTTTATGGTTTCCTTTGCTGTGAAAAAGGTTTTAAGTTTCATTAGGTCCCATTTGTTTATTTTTGTTTTTATTTCCATTTCTCTAGGAGATGGGGCAAAAAGGATCTTGCTGTGATATGTCATAGAGTGTTCTGCTTATGTTTTCCTCTAAGAGTCTGATAATGTCTGGACTTACATTTAGGTCTTTAATCCATTTTGAGTTTATTTTTGTGTATGGTGTTAGGGAGTGTTCTAATTTCATACTTTTACATGTACCTGTACAGTTTTCCCAGCATCACTTATTGAAGAGGCTGCCTTTTCTCCACTGTATATTCTTGCCTCCTTTATCAAAGATAAGGTGACCATATGTGCGTGGGTTTATCTCTGGGCTTTCTATCCAGTTCCATTGATCCATATTTCTGTTTTTGTGCCAGTGCCATACTGTCTTGATGACTGTAGCTTTCTATATAGTCTGAAGTCAGGGAGCCTGATTCCTCCAGCTCTGTTCTACTTTCTCAAGATTGTTTTGGCTATTCGTGGTCTTTTGTGTTTCCATACAAATTGTGATATTTTTTTGTTCTAGTTCTGTGAAAAATGCCAGTGGTAGTTTGATAGGGATTGCATTGAATCTGTAGATTGCTCTGGGTAGTAGAGTCATTTTCACAATGTTGATTCTTCCAATCCAAGAACATGGTATATCTCTCCGTCTATTTGTATCATCTTTAATTTCGTTCATCAGTGTCGTATAATTTTCTGCATACAGGTCTTTTGTCTCCTTAGGTAGGTTTATTATTGGATATTTTGTTCTTTTTGTTGGAATGGTAAATGGCAGTGTTTTCTTAATTTCACTTTCAGATTTTTCATCTTCAGTGTATAGGAATGCAAGAGATTTCTGTGCATTAATTTTGTAACCTGCTACTTTACCAACTTCATTGATTAGCTCTAGCAGTTTTCTGGTAGTGTCTGTAGGATTCTGTATGTATAGCATCATGTCATCTGCAAACAGTGACAACTTTACTTCTTCTTTTCCGATTTGGATTCCTTTTATTTCTTTATCTTCTCTGATTGCTGTGCCTAAAACTGCCAAAACTATGTTGAATAATAGTGGTGAGAGTGGGCAACCTTGTCTTGTTCCTGATCTTAGTGGAAATGCTTTCAGTTTTTCACCGTTGAGGACGATGTTGGCTGTGGGTTTGTCATATATGGCCTTTATTATGTTGAGGAAAGTTCCCTCTATGCCTACTTTCTGCAGGGTTTTTATCATAAATGGGTGTTGAATTTTGTCAAAAGCTTTCTCTGCATCTATTGAGATGATCATATGGTTTTTCTCCTTCAATTTGTTAATATGGTGTATCACATTGATTGATTTGCATATATTGAAAAATCCTTGCATTCCTGGAATAAACCCCAATTGGTCATGGTGTATGATTCTTTTAATGTCCTGTTGGATTCTGTTTGCTAGTATTTTATTGAGGATTTTTGCATATATGTTCATCAGTGATATTGGCCTGTAGTTTTCTTTCTTTGTGACATCTTTGTCTGGTTTTGGTATCAGGGTGATGGTGGCCTCATAGAATGAGTTTGGGAGTGTTCCTCCCTCTGCTATATTTTGGAAGAGTTTGAGAAGGATAGGTGTTAGCTCTTCTCTAAATGTTTGATAGAATTCGCCTGTGAAGCCATCTGGTCCTGGGCTTTTGTTTGTTTGAAAATTCTTAATCACAGTTTCAATTTCAGTGCTTGTGATTGGTCTGTTCATATTTTCTATTTCTTCCTGGTTCAGTCTCAGCAGGTTGTGCATTTCTAAGAGTTTGCCCATTTTTTCCAGGTTGTCCATTTTATTTGCATGGAGTTGCTTGTGGTAACTCTACAAGCTTGATCCTTTGTATTTCTGCAGTGTCATTTGTTACTTCTCCTTTTTCATTTCTAATTCTATTGATTTGAGTCTTCTCCCTTTTTTTCTTGATGAGTCTGTCTAATGGTTTATCAATTTTGTTTATCTTCTCAAAGAACCAGGTTTTAGGTTTATTGATCTTTGCTATCGTTTTCTTCATTTCTTTTTCATTTATTTCTATTCTGATCTTCATGATTTCTTTCCTTCTGGTAACTGTAGGTTTTTTTTGTTCTTCTCTCTCTAATTGCTTTAGGTGCAAGGTTAGGTTGTTTATTTGAGATGTTTCCTGTTTCTTAAGGTAGGATTGTAATGCTATAAACTTCCCTCTTAGAACTGCTTTTGCTGCATCCCATAAGTTTTGGGTCCTCGTGTCTCCATTGTCATTTGTTTCTAGGTAGTTTTTTATTTCCTCTTTGATTTCTTCAGTGATCACTTGGTTATTAAGTAGTGTATTGTTTAACCTCCATGTGTTTTTATTTTTTAAAGATCTTTTCCTGTAATTGATACCTAGTCTCATAGCATTGTGGTCGGAAAAGATACTCGATATGATTTCAATTTTCTTAATTTTACCAAAGCTTGATTTGTGACCCAAGATATGATCTATCCTGGAGAATGTTCCATGAGCACTTGAGAAAAATGTCTATTCTGTTGTTTTTGGATGGAATGTCCCATTAATATCAATTAAGTCCATCTTGTTTAATGTATCATTTAAAGCTTGTGTTTCCTTAT
Organism: Aethalodelphis obliquidens; assembly: GCF_003676395.1. Lineage (NCBI taxonomy): Eukaryota > Metazoa > Chordata > Mammalia > Artiodactyla > Delphinidae > Aethalodelphis > Aethalodelphis obliquidens. The sequence goes on from NW_020837954.1 coordinate 14,300,298, forward strand.
TAATTTTTATTTTGGATGATCTGTCCATTGGTGAAAGTGGGGTGTTAAAGTCCCCTACTATGATTATGTTACTGTCAATTTCCCCTTTTATGGCTGTTAGCATTTGCCTTATGTATTGAGGTGCTCCTATGTTGGGTGCATAAATATTTACAATTGTTATATCTTCTTCTTGGATTGATCCCTTGATCATTATGTAGTGTCCTTCTTTGTCTCTTATAATAGTCTTTATGTTAAAGTCTATTTTGTCTGATATGAGAATTGCTACCCCAGCTTTCTTTTGATTTCCATTTGCATGGAATATCTTTTTCCATCCCCTCACTTTCAGTCTGTATGCGTCCCCAGGTCTGAAGTGGGTCTCTCATAGACAGCATATATACGGGTCTTGGTTTTGTATCCATTCAGCCAGTCTATGTGTTTTGGTGAGAGCATTTAATCCATTTACATTTAAGGTAATTATCAATATGTATGTTCCTATTCCCATTTTCTTAATTGTTTTGGGTTTGTTATTGTAGGTCTTTTCCTTCTCCTGTGTTTCTTGCCTAGAGAAGTTCCATTAGCATTTGTTGTAGAGCTGATTTGGTAGTGCTGAACTCTCTCAGCTTTTGCTTGTCTGTAAAGGTTTTAATTTCTCCATCAAATCTGAATGAGATCCTTGCTGGGTAAAGTAATCTTGGTTGTAGGTTTTTGTCCTTCATCACTTAAAATATGTCCTGCCACTCCCTTCTGGCTTGCAGAGTTTTTGCTGAAAGACCAGCTGTTAACCTTATGGGGATTCCCTTGTGTGTTATTTGTTGTTTTTCCCTTGCTGCTTTTAATATGTTTTCTTTGTATTTAATTTTTGATAGTTTGATTAAATTGTGTCTTGGCGTGTTTCTCCTTAGATTTATCCTGTATGGGACTCTCTGTGCTTCCTGGACTTGATTAACTATTTCCTTTCCCATATTAGGGAAGTTTTCAACTATAACCTCTTCAAATATTTTCTCAATCCCTTTCTTTTTCTCTTCTTCTTCTGGGACCCCTATAATTCAAATGTTGTTCCGCTTAATGTCATCCCAGAGTTCTCTGACACTGTCCTCAGTTCTTTTCATTCTTTTTTCTTTATTCTGCTCTGCAGTAGTTATTTCCATTATTTTATCTTCCAGGTCACTTATCCGTTCTTCTGCCTCTGTTATTCTGCTATTGATCCCTTCTAGAGTATTTTTAATTTCATTTACTGTGTTGTTCATCGTTACTTGTTTCCTCTTTAGTTCTTCTAGGTCCTTGTTAAATGTTTCTTCCATTTTCTCTATTCTATTTCCAAGATTTTGGATCATCTTTACTATCATTATTCTGAATTCTTTTTCAGGTAGACTGCCTATTTCCTCTGCATTTGTTATGTCTGGTGGGCTTTTACCTTGCTCCTTCATCTGCTGTGTGTTTTTCTGTCTTCTCATTTTGCTTATCTTACTGTGTTTGGTGTCTCCTTTTCACAGGCTGCAGGTTCGTAGTTCCTCTTGTTTTTGGTCTGTCCCCAGTGGCTAAGGTTGGTTCAGTGGGTTGTGTAGGTTTACTGGTAGAGGGGACTGGTGCCTGTGTTCTGGTGGATGAGGCTGGATCTTGTCTTTCTGGTGGGCAAGTCCATGTCTGGTGATGTGTTTTTGGCTGTCTGTGGCCTTATTATGATTTTAGGCAGCCTCTCTGCTAATGGATGGAGCTGTGTTCCTGTCTTGCTAGTTGTTTGGCATAGGGTGTCCAGCACTGTAGCTTGCTGGTCGTTGAGTGAAGCTGGGTTGTGGTGTTGAGATGGAGATCTCTGGGAGATTTTCGCCGTTTGGTATTACGTGGAGCTGGGAGGTGTCTTGTGGACCAGTGTTGTAAACTTGGCTCTCCCTCCTCAGAGGCACAGCACTGACTCCTGGCTGGAGCACCAAGAGCCTTTCATCCACACGGCTCAGAATAAGAGGGAGAAAAAATAGAAAGAAAGAAAGAGGATAAAATAAATTAAAATAAAATAAAGTAATTAAAATAAAAAATAATTATTAAGAAAAGAAATTTAAAAAAAAACAACAACAACGGACGGACAGAACCCTAGGAGATATCATGAAAGCAAAGCTATACAGACAAAGTCTCACACAGAGGCATACACATACACGCTCACAAAAAGAGGAAAAGGGGAAAAAATAATATATCTTGCTCCCAAAGTCCACCTCCTCAATTTGGGATGATTCGTTGTCTATTCAGGTATTCCACAGATGCAGGGTACATCAAGTTGATTGTGGAGATTTAATGTGCTGCTCCTGAGGCTGCTGGGAGAAATTTCCCTTTCTCTTCTTTGTTGACACAGCTCCTGGGGTTCAGCTTTGGATTTGGACCCGCCTCTGTGTGTAGGTCACCTGAGGGCGTCTGTTCCCCTGCCCAGACAGGAAGGGGTTAAAGGAGCAGCTGATTCAGGGGCTCTGGCTCACTCAGGCCAGGAGGGAGGGAGGGGTACGGATGTTGGGCGAGCCTGCGGCGGCAGAGGCCAGCATGACTTTGCACCAGTCTGATGCAGGCCGTGTGTTCTCCCGGGGTAGTTGTCCCTGGATCCTGGGACCCTGGCAGTGGTGGGCTGCACAGGCTCCCGGGAGAGGAGATGTGGATAGTGACCTGTGCTCGCACACAGGCTTCTTGGTGGCTGTAGCAGCACCCTTAGCATCTCATGCCCGTCTCTGAGGTCCACGCTGATAGCCACGGCTTGCGCCTGTCTCTGGAGCTCCTTTAAGCAGGGCTCTTAATCCCCTCTCCTCACGCACCAGGAAACAAAGAGGGAAGAAAAAGTCTCTTGCCTCTTCGACAGCTCCAGACTTTGTCCCGTACTCACTCCCGGCTAGCCGTGGTGCACTAACCCCTTCAGGCTGTGTTCATGCCGCCAACCCCAGTCCTCTCCCTGGGATCCAACCGAAGCCTGAGCCTCAGCTCCCAGCCCCACCCGCCGCAGCGGGTGAGCAGACTAGCCTCTTGGGCTGGTGAGTGCTGGTCGGCACCGATCCTCTGTGTGGGAATCTCTCCGCTTTGCCCTCCGCACCCCTGTGGCTGCGCTCTTCTCTGCAGCTCCGAAGCTTCCGCCTCCACCACTCGCTGTCTCTGCCCGCAAAGGGGCTTCCTAGCGTGTGGAAACCTTTCCTCCTTCACAGCTCCCTCCCACTGGTGCAGGTCCCATCCCTATTCTTTTGTCTCTGTTTATTCTTTTTTCTTTTGCCGTACCCAGGTACGTGGGGAGTTTCTTGCCTTTTGGGAGGTCTGAGGTCTTCTGCCAGCGTTCAGTAGGTGTTCTGTAGGAGTTGTTCCACGTGTAGATGTATTTTTTATGTATCTGTGGGGAGGAAGGTGATCTCCGTGTCTTACTCTTCCGCCATCTTCTCAAATCCACTCCTACAGACAATATCTTTATGTCAATTTCAATCTTGAAAACATTTTAAAAATATACTAATACTTCATGTATTACACTTACTTAGAAATACCCGGAGCATATGACCAATCTTAGGTCTGTTAAATAAATGAAAATATATTGAATCTTTCTTTGACTCAGAATCTGTCTGTAGGTCTGGTTAATCATTTGAAGCATCAAATAATATCATATTTTCATTGTAGAAAGTTTTATTCACCCAGGGCTTGCCCTAGAAGCTTTTAGTATGTGCCTTTTTTTTCTCCACAGAACTCATTTGTTAACTTTTTTTAGTTCTTTCAACAACTATTTATGAAGAGCCATCTATGGATACATTGCTAGGTATTCAAGATACAGTTGTGAACAAAAGCAGGCATAGTTTCTTTTGATGGAAGGTAGACTTTTTTTGAAGGTGGATTTTAAACAACCGTCCAAATAACTATGACAAATTCTGTATCCACTGTCAGGGTGATAATAGGAAGTTTTGACTTAGCAAGGTGAACAAAGGTTTTCCTCAGGAAATTGAAGAATAAGTTGAGATCTGGAAGCAAAGTCAGAGTTAATTACTGTAAAGTAATTAACTTCACAGTGTAAGAGTACTCTAGACAGACAGAAAACCAGTGCAAATGCTGTATTGTCTAGAGCATGATATACTAATGAAACTCAAAGAAGAACTCTCCAACCTCTGCAATTTGGTCTTCTCACTGAAACTAGAATGATCTTTCTGAAATCTAAACATGGAATCTCCTACTTGTCTCTTAAAATGCTAGATGGCTTCTCCTCCTAAGTGCAACACAGATGGTGATTCCATTTACTGCTTTCAGAAGCTTTGGAAGAGACAAAATAAGTTAAGTTTTGGGGAGAAGAAAATGAGTTAAGTTTTGGACATATTGGATTTAAGATGCTTTTGAGACATGCTAATGGATATGTCAAAAATGAATTAGATATATGGGTAGAAAGGCCTGTCTGGAGATGTGTAAGTTATCAGTCTATAAGAGATACTCAAATGGCATGGACGAGCACTCTCACGGAGAGATCATGAAAAAAGAGGAGACTGAGGACCACACTTTAAGAAACCCCAGTGGAGAAAAATATACATCTAAGAAAGAGACAAACAGAAGTTGCCAAAGAGGTGAGAGAAAAACCTGGGGACTATAGTACCATAAAGGCCGAGGGAAGACAATCTTTCAAGCAGATGTGCATGGTTGACTACATGGGACACAGCTGAGGGTCAAGAAAGCTAAACAATTTTTTGGATTTAGGACACATAGGGAGTAACGGGTGGTATAAGGAAAGAACATTGTTTTTGAAATACAAGAACTGATATCTATTACCTGTACCACTAGGCAGACCTGTTGGCCTGTTTATCCATCTTCTCTGTGCTTCATTTTTTCATGTAGAGCCTCTTTAGCCCTTTCCCAGATTTACTTACAGATCCAGCAACAACTTATTGAACTCCATGAATTATAAAACATATGCTGATCTCCTTAAAGTTTTCAACTATAACTTCCTTAAGAAACATAGTTAAGCAAGTAAACACATGAAAATATATTCAACATAATTGGCCATTAAGGAATACAAATTATAAACATAATGGGATACCACTACACACCTATAAGAATGGCTAAAATTAAAAATAGCAATAGGGCTTCCCTGGTGGCGCAGTGGTTGAGAGTCCGCCTGCCGATGCAGGGGACACGGGTTAATGCCCCGGTCTGGGAAGATCCCACATGCCGCGGAGCGGCTGGGCCCGTGAGCCAGGGCCACTGAGCCTGTGTGTCCGGAGCCTGTGCTCCACAACGGGAGAGGCCACAACAGTGAGAGGCCCGCGTACCGCAAAAAAAAAAAAAAAAAGCAATAACACCAAATGCTGGTGAGGATGCAGAGCAACTGAATTACTCATGTATGTTGCTGGGAATATAAAATGGTACAGTCTCTGTGGAAGAAGTTTGGCAGTTTCTTAAAAAGCTAAACATGTAACTATCTTGCAACCCAGAAATTGCACTCCTGGGCATTTATACCAGAGAAAAGATGATTTATGTTCATATGAGAACCTGTACATGAATGTTTATAGCACCTTAATCTATATTTGCCCCAAACTTGAAACAACCCAGGTATTCTCCAATGAGTGAATGATTAAACAAACCATGGTGCATTCATACCATGGGAGTATTATTCAGAAATAAAAGCAGTGAACAGTTGATACATTCAACAACTTGGATGAATATCCAGATAATTATACTGAATCAAGCTAGTGGGAAGCAGCCGCACAGCACAGGGAGATCAGCTCGGTACTTTGTGACCACCTAGAGGGGTGGGATAGGGAGGGTGGGAGGGAGATGCAAGAGGGAGGAGATATGGAGATATATGTATATGTATAGCTGATTCACTTTGTTATAAAGCAGAAACTAACACACCATTGTAAAGCAATTATACTCCAATAAAGATGTTAAAAAAAATTGAATCACAAGTGGTTACATACTATATGATCCCATTTATACCACCTTCTTGAAGTGACAAAATTATAGAAATGGAGAACAGATTAGCAGTATCCAGGGGTTAAGGAGGGGGTGAAGGCAGGAGTGAAGTGAGTATGGCTATAAAAGGGCAATATGAGGGATCCTTGCAATGATGGAAATGTTATATATCTTGACTATATCAATGTCAATATCCTTCTTGTGATATTGTACTTTAGTTTTGCAAGATACTATCATTGGGAAAACTATGTAAGAGGTTAACAGGATCATTTTATATTATTTCTTACAATTGCATTTGAATCTACAATTATCTCAAAATACAATTTTTAATTAAAAAATAAACATGTTCAGGAAAGAAACTGTGACATAAACCAACATGTCTATAAAAGAGAAACATAGATGAAATGTTACAGTATAGGGAGGGAGAACTTATTTAGATGGGGAACTTGGGAATGATTTCATGTAACAGATGGGTAGGATCTGAACATTCAAATCTAGGGGAGGACGTTCCAAGCAGAGAAAATAGTATAAGATATGAGGCCAGAAAGCTTGTGACATATTCGGAAGCCATGTTTAATTTCACTGGCGTCCCATGTTATTGTAGGACAGCAGTGAAATAAGATTGGAAAAATAGATTGCAGAGAGACTGTGGAAAGTTCTAAATGTTGTACTAAGGGATTTGTTTTTGTGTGTGTGTGTGGACCCTCTAGAGGATTTAAGGTGGGAAACAATGGCTGACATTTTGTTTTGGCATCAGAATGTTGGAAATGGTTGGGGGCAGGTAAAGATATGGGAGGCAGGAAAACCAGTTGAAAAGGATGGTGATCATTTAGGAGTTTAGGTAAAGGAGTACAGTGGCAGTGGGAAGAAAGAGGTGGTTCAGACCCAAAGCTGTTTCACAGTTGTGTCTTTACCTGTACTAAGCACAGTACCTGACCCACAATGTTTAATAAATATTTGTTAAACACAAACATGAAAGGATATATAAAGAAGCATCTTTATGGATATAATAGAAGCATCCTGGGCTTCTATTTGTGGCAGTTTTACTACCTGGGATACTTGCTGTTTGAAGCCTCCAGCCTATGTAGTAGACATTTTACCTTTTCCAAAACTCTCACATCTGCCGTGAGAGTTTCAGAAATTTACTGTTTGCTCAGAATAATCCCATGTGCCCTGTTGAAGTCCATGGTGTATGACTCACTTTTTTCAAATTGTTGATAATATATCCTGTCATTCCTGTCTGCATCTTCATGGCACATGTTGAAGATCTCTTAAGTTCAGTCTCACAGTTCCTCATCTTTGAATTTAACTTCCAATGCTCTCTAGCCAAAGACCTCCGTAAACACATTTGTTGTATGTTACGTTCATTATTACATTGATTATTATGAACTAGCAATTTAGGTTAATTACCATAGCAGCAAGGGAAATGAAGGTGTTAGAAAAGGATTTGGGCTATGATTGAATATCTTAATAAATCTTATCTAGGAGGAAGGCAAACTAGATCCAGGCTAGCACTGTTAATTGGTAAAGCAGCAGCAGTCACTCTTTATAGGGCAACTAGCATGGGAAGCTGTACAGGACAAACCACCCAGCTTCTTTAACAAACAAATTACAAAAGAAGGAAGGGCAGGGGGAAGCAACAGTCACTCATATTGGCCAGACACGGAACGTGTTGTCACTTTTGCGGCTTGGACGATGTTCATGTTTTGCTTGTGTTCAGACATGCTGCAGAGTGGTCTTGGTTTTGCCTTGATCTATCACAGCCTTGTGGAGTGGCCTTGTCTGACGTTAATGTTCTGTGAAATTGTTTATGCTTGTCAGGAGGACATCAAAGTCTTACTGTGACTGTAAATACAACTTATAACAGCACCAAAGCATGATAATATCAGGCAAGCTCCTGGGTGCCAGGGGATACTTTTATCTTTCTCACACTAAATACGCATTAATTTCTTCTCCAAATTACTGTAGTACTACATCTTATTGTGAGATTTCATTAGATGCAGCTTCCTTAGTATTAGACTACAAGTGTACTGTCTCTCCTCACAGAGAGGATAAGCATTATAGGGTAGTGACCACAGCTTAGAGCTTTTGGTCTCAATCTTGGTATTTAAAATCCTCTAGATCCAGTTCCAGTAATAGATGTTTACTATTAAGTTTTTAAATGAATGAATGAATGAATGATTTGGGCTCAAATAAAACTCATTTCAGAGTTTTTCAATTCTAAAGAATTAAAGGAAAAGAAATCAATTCTTGTTTAAATCAAATAAAAAGATGTTTTCCCTTCATATGATAAATCAAAGAAGAATTGAGCTGAAAGTAAAGTTGATCAAGTTGATGCAAATATTTGAGTGAAGAAAAGTCTTGCTAGTGCAGTGGAGACATCAGTAATAAAAATCTTCAGCTAGATATGAGGCATTATTCAATAAAAAATAGAAATTGCTTTTTTTTTTTTTTTTTTACCGTGTGCGGGCCTCTCACTGTTGTGGCCTCTCCCATTGCGGAGCACAGGCTCCGGACGCGCAGGCCCAGCGGCCATGGCTCACAGGCTTAGCCGCTCCGCGGCATGTGGGATCTTCCTGGACCGGGGCACGAACCTGTGTCCCCTGCATCGGCAGGTGGACTCTCAACCACTGCGCCACCAGGGAAGCCCGGAAATTGCTTTTTATTTCAAAACTTGATGGAATATTTTACCTGCCAAAAAGAAAATTTATTCATTTGGATATTATCTTCTAATACACGACTAAATCTTCTCCCTTCCTCTAAATGCTAAAGTATTCACTATCTCCATGAGTTTCTGTGAATTTCAAATTTAATTCATAGATGCATAAAAATTGATGTTTCATTTTCATTTACATGTTTTTATTTACTTTCTTTTGAACTAGGTATATTCCTAACAGTTGGTAATCACTAAAATAAATACCATAAATAGAGCACTTAATAAAATCAGGGGGGAAATATATTAACATTTTTAGAGTACTGTGACTTAAAAATCTCTCTGCAAATAACTCAAAATATGGAGGTAATATCACTAGGATAGTAAGTTATATCTATATATGTGTTTATACCTAGGGAGATTTTAAGGAAGTGGATCACATGATTATGGCAGCTGGCAAGTCTCAAATCCATAGGGCAAGCTGGCAGACTGGAAATTGAAGTAAAATTCGATGTTGTAGTCCTAACTTTGAAGGGTGAAAACTCAGGCAGTCTGGAAGCAGAATTCTTTCTTCTTCAGGAAACAGTCTTTGCTCTTAAGGCTTTCAACTGATTGGATGAGACCCACCCATATTATGCTTTACTTAAAGCAATTTACTCTAAATGTTAAAGTTATTCATGCATTAAAAACACTTTTGCAGCAACATCTAGAGTTTGACTAAGCAACTATTCTCTATAGTCTAGGCAAATTGATACATAAGATTAAACATTACAATATATTTTTGACTAGTCATTGACCTGATGCAAAAAGCTTATATTGAAAGTTTCCCTCTTGTAAAACAGTCAATTTTTTAAAAAATCAACTTTTCAGTGATATTTTAGTAGCAGATATAATCATTCTGTTGTATAGATGAGGACACAATATTTGGGGAGTTGAATGATTTGCTTGAGATCATTAGTAAGTCTGTGATATAGCTTTTTAATAAAGAATCCAACCTTCTGTTCTCAATCCAGCATATCAAGGCCGCCCTATTTCTGTGAGATCTTGGTGTGCATGACAATTCCTTACACATTTTAAATGTCTCCTTTGGTTACCCACTGAGGCATTAACACCAGCCATCCGTAGATGCTTTCATTATAGTCCCCAACTAATGGCAGTTTTTCTCCAAGCTAACAAATGTCTTCCTACTTCTAGATAATGTAAGGGTAACCCCCATTCCCAATCTGTTAGAACATTGGACAGTCATCATTGCTTCTTATCTCTACTTTGGCTCCTTTGATTTATGATAGTCACAATTCCTATTTTAAAGAAGAGTCAGAGAGCTAGATAGAGGGCTCTAGCAATTGGTACTTTCTCTCCTCAACTTCTACCTACCCAAATCTAGTTTCTTACTTTAATACTGTACTTTCCAAGGTTCAGATTCAGACTTCTAATGCTGTCACATGCCACGCCCTTCAATTTTGTACTTGCCGCTTATTCAATATTCCCATTGATTCTGAATCCTGTATTGGCCATTTAATAGCTTCGTGATTTTCTGAGATTCAATTTTCATCTTTTGTTAAAATATAGGCGCAAATTCTAACCTCACAAGATTTTTTTTTTTTTTTTTTTTTTTTGCGGTATGCGGGCCTCTCACTGTTGTGGTCTCGCCCGTTGCGGAGCACAGGCTCCGGACGCGCAGCCTCAGCGGCCATGGCTCATGGGCCCAGCCGCTCCGGGGCATGTGGGATGTTCCCGGACCGGGGCACGAACCCGCGTCCCCTGCATCGGCAGGCGGACTCTCAACCACTGCGCCACCAGGGAAGCCCCTCACAAGATTTTTTTAACATGATGTGTGCTATATACATACCTCCCCACAGTGTCTGGCACCTATTTGCTGTTTGATAAATGCTAATTACCTTACCACCCACTTACGATTTTCTAAATCTGCTTACATAACTCTTAATCTGCCTCTAGCCCCATATTCTCTCTTCCCTGATCAAATTGAGAAATGCCATTTTCTACAGTAGTTAGGATCACGATAATAAAGAGTAACAGGGTGAGAGTGAAAATATTATTTTGCCCCATTGTAAAGCTTTCAAGCTAATCCTGAGTGATAATGACAAGCTCTGAATGGATCCCCAATCAAATTCTACCACTTGGAGTTAGAGCAGCAGGTTGCTGTTGGGAGGTAGAGGGTTGACTTGAAAGAAAAGTGAAATAATGAGGAATCCAAAATTGAACTCTGAAAAATTATTGAGCCAAAGTGGAACCAAACTTCCTCCAGGGCAATTACTTGTACTATTTAAACTTCAGTTGCTAAAAATGTGATAGATGGAAATGATCGGTGACTATTTCATGTACCACTCTCATAGGTAAAACCTGAAATGAGGAATAGTCATAATTTTTCTATTTGTCAGGATAAATATTCTGTGAAATGGTGCATTGTTTAGAGTACATGACATCTGCCATCGTGAGATTGAGTATTAAATGATGCCTAGTCACCTATCTTCCTAACAATTGTCACAACCGTATCTTCCACAATTATTTGTCAAGAGGTGCATGAAGAGAGTGTTCAATGCCATATAAAATAGTATACACACTGGTGTGTTTAAACATGCATGCAGACCTTCATATTGTAACTATCAGAAAACCTATAAAGTTACATTCTAATCTTATAATACTTGAGATAATTTTTACTTCTAAATGTAGAACATGGATAGTGATGTTGGTAGTGATGATGATGATGATGATAAAATACGTTGCTATTGTACTCGGGTATCTACAGCAATTTATACCCCCTTCTCTTAGAGCACATAGCGCATATTTGTAGTTAATTTATTTACATGCCTGTCTCTTTCACTAAACTGTGAACGCTTTGATGGCAAACTCTATGTCATCCATCTTATCTTGGTGCTGGGCATCTGCCTGACACATAGTAGACAGTAACTATACATTTGATGGATTACATTTTGTTAAATGATAGAAGGAAAGAACTCCATCATATCATGATTTTAGCGTTTACTGCACTCAAGGCACTATATGAAGTCTTATGTTTAGCTAAAGCCGTTTAGACACAGACTCTATCCTCATGCTTCTTATAGTGGCTGATTTAGAGAGTTTGAGTATTTACTGCCACTTGACTCTGAGCTTCCCTTTCCTGATGGTCTGGGTGTTTTGAGGAGCTGTTTCCCATTAGGCATGTACCTGAAGGCTCACCCATGATTTTGAGCTTGGGAAAGCTAACTGTAACCTAGTCATAAAGCCAGCTAAGATATCCAGATTGCTTCTAAAACATGTATCAGCTTGTATACAGTCTCTTGAGAATTTGATTTCCAGGTGTATAGACCAAATATCCACTGTGCTAAAGAATTTAGTCATCCAATTTGAGATTATAGGAGGGAAAGAAGGAACATTATTAAATTGTGCACCCAGCTATATGCTTTAATTACACAGCAAAAAAAAAAAATAAATAAAATGAAGTTAAAAGCTATACTGTGTCCCAAAATATTCGTAAAGTCATGTCCATTAATGTTAGAAAATGATGTGATATACTGTACTGCAGAGAACTCTCAAATCATCTTATTCATTTTTTCTGTTTGCTATAAAAAAATCACAAGGAAGTCAATTAAATGACAGAGTGCTGGGATTTTAAAACGACATATGCTTTAGTTTCATTTGGCTTTTAAAATCTTAGGCATCAAAAATAATTTTAAAATATCAGGGACTATAAAAAAGTAATTGATTTCACTCAATTCCAAGTGTCAAATTATGGACAGTAGTAAGATATTCATGAATTGTGGCCATTCTGCAGCAAATATGCAGAGTTGGCAACATTTCTACCAAAGACAGCTCAACTAATGGTCTCCATGCTGATCAACAGAAAACTATTTGAACTGTGATAAGGATCTTCTAGAAGTAGTTTTGCATTTTTAAATTTTAATAACTTAGGTTATATGTATATTAGAAGGAAAGATCTATTAATGACACCTAAAAGCAATTATTGTAAAGTTCAGGACCATTATAATATGTACCTTTACACAATATATTTTCATTTCTGGCCTGGAAACTAACAACAATAATAACAAAATAGCTGACACAAAGCCCAAGGCTACCAGAATATCAACTCTCAGGAAAAAAGGAAAAAGACAAAGAACTACAAAACCAAATATAGACTTTTTTTTTTTTTTTTTTTTTTTGCAGTACACGGGCCTCACTGCTGTGGCTGGTCCCGCTGTGGAGCACAGGCTCCGGACGTGCAGGCCCAGCGGCCACGGCCCACGGCCCATGGGCCCGCGGCATGCGGGATCCTCCCAGACCAAGGCATGAACCCGTGTCCCCGGCATTGGCAGGCGGACCCCCAACCACTGCGCCACAAGGGGAGCCCCAAATATAGACTTTTTATTAGATTTTTTAAGTAAAAATTTTAAACTACTACTGACTTATTTTTCAAAATAAGATTTACTAGATGTAGAGTCAAATAAAGCACGGGTGGGAGGGGTAAAGGTGAAAAAAAATTAAAAAGAACTGACTTGTAGATATCACTGTGCTATTTCCAAGTGTTATTGTGGAAACAATTGTTTAAATACAACCAAATCTCTAAATGTACGCTTGTCTTATTTCCCTCCCTCTCACTTTAGACTGTAAGCTCTGGAAGAGCAAGAATTGTGTAATTAATAATACAGACTGTATAATAATATATGTGTGTATATCATTAGGGCCATTTGCTAAACTGAATTGTGGGTACAAAAAGCCTTCCACAGTTTTATAAGGAAAGACCTGTGGCCACAAATCAACACCTTCAGTCTCATGCACACACTGAAAGTGAGCTATATTCGTTGGTTGCATTTTTAGGTAAAGGACAAAAATAAAACAGAGAGGGTGCTTAAAACTATTTGCGCATTATGTGAAGGAAATGTTATTCTGTTGTTCATCAGCATACTTACTAGACTTAGTTGCTCATATATTCTTTGGTATTTAATGAACTTTTATCTAATATAAGAGGTCCTGTGTTAATTGGAAGAAGATCTTCAGCATGAGAGAAATGTTTTTCAGTGGCTGATGAATCACTCATTTTACAAACAAGTAAAAATAAATGGAAAGACATCCCATGTTAGTGGGTTGGAAGACTTAATATTGTTAAGATGTCAGTAATACCCAAGTCATCTAGATTCAAGGCAATTTCTATCAAAATCCCAGTGACTTTTTTGGGGGGCAAAAATAAGAAAAAGTCCATTTTACAATTCGTATGGAATCTCAAAGGACTCCAAATTGCCCAAACAATCTTGAAAAAGAAAAACAAAGTTAAGCACCTCACATTTTCTGATTTCAAAACTTACTGCAACGTTACAGTAATAAAAACAGTGTAGTACTGGCATAAAGACAGACATATAGACCAATGGAATAGAATAGTGATCCCAGAAATAAACCCTCACATATACTGTCAACTGATTTTTTTTAAAACAACTTTATTGGAGTATAATTCCTTTACAATGTTGTCTTAGTTTCTGATGTATAAAAAAGTGAATCAGCTATATGTATACATATATCCCCATATCCCCTCCCTCTTGCATCTCTCTCCCACCCTCCTTATCCCACCCCTCTAGGTGGTCACAAAGCACCAAGCTGATCTCCCTGTGCTATGCGGCTGCTTCCCACTAGCTATCTATTTTACATTTGGTAGTATATAAGTCCTTGCCATTCTTTCACTTCATCCCAGCTTACCCTTCCCCCTCCCCATGTCCTCAAGTCCATTCTCTACCTCTGCTTTCTTATTCCTCTCCTGCCCCTAGGTTCTTCAGAACCATTTTATTTTTTTTTTTAGATTCCATATATATGGGTTAGCATACGTTATTTGTTTTTCTCTTTCTGACTTGCTTCTTTCTGTAAGACAGACTCTAGGTCCATCCACCTCACTACAAATAGCTCAACTTCATTTCTTTTTATGGCTGAGTAATATTCCATTGTATATATGTGCCACATCTTCTTTATCAGTTCTTCTGTCGATGGACACTTAGGTTGCTCCCATTTCCTAGCTATTGTAAATAGTGCTGCAGTGAACATTGTGTTACATGACTCTTTCTGAATTATGATTTTTCAGGGTATATGACCAGTAGTGGCATTGCTGGGTCATACGGCAGTTCTATTTTTATAAGGAAAGTCCTTACTATTCTCCATAGTGGTTTTATCAATTTACATTCCCACCAACAGTGCAAGAGGATTCCCTTTTCATGACACACTTTCCAGCATTTATTGTTTGTAGATTTTTTAATAATAGCCACTCTGACTGGCGTGAGGTGATACCTCATTGTAGTTTTGATTTGCATTTCTCTAATGATTAGTGATGTTGAGGATCGTTTCATGTGTTTGTTGGCAATTTATATATCTTCTTTGGAGAAATGTCTATTTAGGTCTTCTGTGCAATTTTGGATTGGGTTGTTTGTTTTTCTGATATTGAGCTGCATGAGCTGCTTGTATATTTTGGAGATTAATCCTTTGTCAATTGCTTCATTTGCAAATATTTTCTCCCATTCTGAGGTCTGCCTTTTCAACTTATATATGATTTCCTTTGCTGTGCAAAAGCTTTTAAGTTTCATTAGGTTCCATTTGTTTATTTTTGTTTTTATTTCCATTCCTCTAGGAGGTGGGTCAGAAAGGATCTTACTGTGATTTGTATCATAGAGTGTTCTGCCTATGATTTCCTCTAAGAGTTTTATAGTGTCTGGCCTTAAAATTAGGTCTTTAATCCATTTTGAGCTTATTATTGTGTATGGTGTTAGGAAGTGTTCTAATTTCATTCTTTTCCATGCAGCTGTCCAGTTTTCCCAGCACCACGTATTGAAGAAGCTGTCTTTTCTCCATTGTATATTCTTGCCTGCTT
The DNA here is from genome assembly GCF_003676395.1 of Aethalodelphis obliquidens. Taxonomy (NCBI): domain Eukaryota; kingdom Metazoa; phylum Chordata; class Mammalia; order Artiodactyla; family Delphinidae; genus Aethalodelphis; species Aethalodelphis obliquidens. The sequence goes on from NW_020837954.1 coordinate 14,315,690, forward strand.
TATCAAAGATAAGGTGACCATATGTGCATGCGTTTATACCTGGGCTTTCTATCCTGTTCCATTGATCTATATTTCTGTTTTTGTGCTAGTACCATACTGTCTTGATTACTCTAGCTTTGTAGTATAGTCTGAAGTCAGGGAGCCTGAAACCTCCAGCTCCATTTTTCTTTCTCAAGATTACTTTGGCTCTTCGGGGTCTTTTGGATTTCCATACTAATTGTGAAATTTTTGTTCTAGTTCTGTGAAAATGCCATTGGTAGTTTGATAGGGATTGCAATGAATCTGTAGATTGCTTTGGTCAGTATAGTCATTTTCACAATGTTGATTCTTCCAATCCAAGAACATGGTATATCTCTCCATTGTTTTTATCATCTTTAAGTTCTTTCATCAGTGTCTTATAGTTTTCTGCATATAGTTTTTTTTCTCCTTAGGGAGGTTTATTCCTAGGTATTTTATTCTTTTTGTTGCAATGGTAAATGGCAGTGTTTCCTTAATTTCTCTTTCAGATTTTTTGTCATTAGTGTATAGGAAGGCAAGAGATTTCTGTGAATTAATTTTATATCCTGCTACTTTACCAAATTCATTGATTAGATCTAGTAGTTTTCTGGTAGTGTCTTTAGGATTCTCTATGTATAGTATCATGTAATCTGCAAACAGTGACAGTTTTACTTCTTCTTTTCCGATTTGTATTCCTTTTATTTCTTTTTCTTATCTGATTGCTGTGGCTAGGACTTCCAAAACTATGTTGAATAATAGTGGTGAGAGTGGGCAACCTTGTTTTGTTCCTGATCTTAGAGGAAATGGTTTCAGTTTTTCACGATTGAGAATGATGTTGGCTGTGGGTTTGTCATATATGGCCTTTATTATGTTGAGGTAGGGGTCCCTTTATGCCTACTTTCCAGAGAGTTTTTATCATAAATGGGTGTTGAATTTTGTTGAAAGCTTTTTCTGCATTTGTTGAGATGATCATATGGTTTTTCTCCTTCAATTTTTAATATGGTGTGTCACATTGATTGATTTGCATATATTGAAGAATCCTTGCATTCCTGAGATAAACCTCACTAGATCATGGTGTATGGTCCTTTTAATGTGCTGTTGGATTCTGTTTGCCAGTATTTTGTTGGGGATTTTTGCATCTATGTTGATCAGTGATATTGGTTTGTAGTTTTCTTTTTGTGTGACTTCTTTGTCTGGTTTTGTTATCAGGGTGATGGTGGCTTTGTAGAATGAGTTTTGAGAGTGTTCCTCCCTCTGCTATATTTTGGAAGATTTTGAGAAGGATAGGTGTTAGGTCTTCTCTACATGTTTGATAGAATTCACCTGTGAAGGCATCTGGTCTTGGGCTTTTGTTTGTTGGAAGATTTTTAATCACAGTTTCAGTTTCAGTGCCTATGGTTGGTCTGTTCATATTTTCTATTTCTTCCTGCTTCAGTCTCGGCAGGTTGTGCTTTTCTAAGAATTTGTCCATTTCTTCCAGGTTGTCCATTTTATTGGCCTATAGCTGCTTGCAGTAATCTCTCATGATCCTTTGTATTTCTGCAGTGTCAGTTTTTACTTCACCTTTTTCATTTCTAATTCTGTTGATTTGAGTCTTCTCCCTTTTTGTCTTGATGAGTCTGGCTAATCAATTTTGTTTATCTTCTCAAAGAACAAGCTTTTAGTTTTATTCATCTTAGCTATTGTTTCCTTTGTTTCTTTTTCATTTATTTCTGATCTGATATTTATGATTTCTTTCCTTCTGCTAACTTTGGGGGTATTTTTGTTCTTCTTTCTCTAATTGCTTTAGTTGTAAGGGTAGGTTGTTCATTTGAGCAGTTTCTTCTTTCTTCAGGTAGGACAGTATTGCTATAAACTTCCCTCTTAGAACTGCTTTTGTGGCATCCCATAGGTTTTGGGTCATTGTGTTTTTATTGTTATTTGTTTCTAGGTATTTTTTAATTTTCTCTTTGATTTCTTCAGTGATGTCTTGGTTATTTAGTAGCGTATTGTTTAGCCTCCATGTGTTTGTAGTTTTTGCAGTTTTTTTCCTGTAACTGATATCTAGTCTCAGCATTTTGGTTGGAAAAGAAATTTGATATGATTTCAATTTTCGTAAATTTACTGAGGCTTGATTTGTGACCCAAGATATGATCTATCCTGGAGAATGTTCCTAGAGCAGTTGAGAAGAAAGTGTATTCTGTTGATTTCTGATGGAACGTCCTATAAATATCAATTAAGTCCATCTTGTTTAATGTATCATTTAAAGTTTGTGCTTCCTTATTTATTTTCCTTTTGGATGATCTGTCCATTGGTGAAAGTAGGCTGTTAAAAGTCCCCTACTATGATTGTATTACTGTTTATTTCCCCTTTTATGGCTGTTAGCATCTGCCTAATGTATTGAGGTGTTCCTATGTTGGGTGCATAAATATTTACAATTGTTAAATCTTCTTGGATTGATCCCTTGATCATTATGTAGTGTCCTTCCTTGTCTCTTATAACATTCTTTATTTTAAAGTCTATTTTATCTGATATGAGAATTGCTACTCCAGCTTTCTTTTGTTTTCCATTTGTGTGGGATATCTTTTTCCGTCCCCTCACTTTCAGTCTGTATGTGTTCCCAGGTCTGAAGTGGGTCTCTTGTAGACAGCTTATATATGGGTCTTGTTTTTGTATCCATTCAGCCAGGTTATACCTTTTGGTTGGAACATTTACTCCATTTACATTTAAGGTAATTATTTATATGTATGTTGCTATTACCATTTTCTTAATTGTTTGGGTTTGTTTTTGTGGGTCTTTTTCTTCTCTTGTGTTTCCTACCTGGAGAAGTTCCTTTAGCATTTATTGTACAGCTGGTTTGGTGGTGCTGAATTCTCTTAATTTTTGCTTGTCTGTAAAGGTTTTAATTTCTGTGTCGAATCTGAATGAGATTCTTGCTGGGTAGAGTAATCTTGGTTGTAGTTTTTTCCCTTTCATCACTTTAAATATGTCCTGGCACTCCCTTCTGGCTTGCAGAGTCCTGTGATCCAGGAACTCTGGATCCTAGGAGAAACAACCCAAGACACAAAAATTAAATACAAAGTAAAAAAAAAGGAGCAAGAGAAAATCAACAAATAACATATAAGGGAATCCCCATAAGGTTAAAAGCTGATCTTTCAGCAGAAACTCTGCAAGAGATAAAGCTCTTAAAGGAAACAGGGGAGAAGCTTCATCACATTGGATTTGGCAATGATTTCCTGGATATGCGATTAAAAGCACAGGAAACCTAAGAAAAAGTAGTAAGCTGGACCTCATCAAAACTGAAAAATTTTGTACATCAAAGAACAATATTAAAAGAGTGAAAAGGCAACCCACAGAATGGAGTAAATATTTACAAATCCTATATCTGATAAGGAGTTAATATTCAGAATATATAAAGAGCTTCAGCTCAACAACAGAAAATCAAACAACCCAGTTGAAAAATGGGTAAAGAACTGAATATATATTTCTTCAAAGAATATATACAGATGGTCAATAAGCACATGAAAAGACGTTCAACATCATTAGCCATTAGGAAAATGCAAAAAATTAACATAGAATTATTGTAAGATTCAGCAATTCTGCTTCAGCAATATATGCCTAAAGTAATTTAAAGCAGAGACTCAAACAGATATTTGTACATCAATGTACACAGCAGCTTTATTCACAACAGCCAAAATGTAGAAACAATTCAAATGTATATTGATGGATGAATGGATAAACAAAATGTGGTATCAACATATGATAAAATGTTATTCAAACTTAAAAAGGAATGGAATTTTCACACATGCTACAACATGGAGGAAAATTGAAGACATTAAGCTAAACGAAAGAAGCCAGACACTAAAGTACACACACAGTACGATTCCACTTACATGACGTACCTAGAGCAGTCAAATCCATAGAGGCAGAAAGTAGAATTGTGGTTGGCCAGGGGCTGCAGGGAGGGGAGAATAAAAGTTATTGTTTAATGGGTACAGAGTTTCAGTTTGGGGAGATGAAAAACGTTCTGGAGATGGAGGACAGTGATGTTTATACAACACTGAACTGTACACTTAAAATGGTTAAGATGGTAAATTTTATGTTATGCATATTTTACCAAAACAAGCAAACAGGCAAACCATCAATAGCCTAATGGATGAAATAAAGATTTAAAATCTCATGGAGTTTCTCAGAAGAAAAGGTCTCCACAATAATAAGTGAAAAGGCAAGACATTGTTCAGATTCTACCATTTATCAATTAAGAAGGAGGTATCATCACTGAAAAGACAATATTTCACAGGTTTGGCTTGAAACACCAGGATTGTCGATTTAAATACAAAAGTCCCCATTCTAATGTATGTCCTGTAATGCTGCTGACAAAAAAGGGAAATCAGCAAAAGCTTATTTTTTTCTCTCTATTTTAGTTGCATGCAATTTTCAGAGCTCTTACGGATTCCCATGAGAAATAGCTTTTGAATTTATAGATTTACATCTATACTCTTCTTCCATGTTCTTTTAAGAAAGCAATCAAAGCTGTTGCTGAGAAGTGAAAAATGACAGATATCACTAGGAGAGGTTTTTTCAAGGACAGGGAACTGGTTTTTATTGAAGGGTAAGCTGTGTGTGTGACCCAGAACACAGTTGGAAATCTTTGGGTACCACTAATCTAAACTACTAACACCTTGAAAGCTTCCTGCTGTAGTAACCCGAGAACTCAGAGGTGACTTAATCAAATAGAATATAATGCTTGTATAATGTATGTTATAAAATTAGATTTTAATAAACATTTGCAATGGTTCCCACTTCCGCAGAAATGTAAAGCAAACTGTAGAAAGGTCAGTCTGTTAGCACAAACAGCTTTTCTTAGCAACCCAGCATTGAACTTGGAAGGCAAAAAGGAGCTCTGCCTGAAATCAAGGCAGAGACAGACTTCTCCTAAGGAGAAGCCTTGGAACTCTACTCCACCGGACCAAAACACCATTGTTCTGTAGTTCAATCCAAGTCTGTTTTCCTCCCACTTGCAATATTGCTGTAGCTACTTTGGGGAGAATAAACCATAGGAGAGGAAAATTAGTTTTTTTTGTTTTAAATTTTAATTAAATGTATATTTCTATGTGGGTGTGTTTGTTTTGCTCTTTATTTCCCCCCTAGTATTCCTAGCTATTTTCAGCTAAATTATGTGATGAGTAGGAAAGATTTTAAAAGTCTTTTGCAATATATATATATATATATATATATATATATATAGTACCCTGTGCCCTGTGGGGTGGAAGAAGAGACACTGGAGTTATATAGATTCTTTATTAATTTTTTTCCCAAAGAATAGTTTTGTTTTCAAAAGCAATAATGAGCCCTGAAAACCCTCACATCCTGAGGGGAAGATACTACCATTCTAAGCGTACTCCTTATTTTCTGGAAATAAATTCATTACATAAATCACTACCTATCATTTAGAATAGTGCTTCTCAATTTTTCTTAATGTATTAGGATCACCTAGGAAGCTTGAAAAATACTGGTATCCTGGCCCTTAAATGTGAATCAGCATCTATGGGTTCCTGACATTCATGTTTTTAATAATTTCTCTAGTGATTCTGATCTGACCCAACGCCTCAGAACTATCAACACTCTGGAAGACAGGTAGTTAGCATCATTGTGCAAATTTCCCACTCTAAAGCTAAATGGAGTTTTTCTGGTCCCCACTGTTTCTGTTGACATCAGTTAGTGGCTCCTTTGCGTTGACCAAAGTTCATGAGTTTGTAATAATACCAACTAGTGAGCTCTTGAACTACCTAAAGAAATTATATAACCATCATATACTTTTATTTGGAAGCTATGGACAAACTAAGCAACAAGAACAAAGAAGCCGATAACAATTTACTTGCAGTGGTAGTAGAGAAACCCACTACGTCATACGGTAAATGGAGAACCTGCCATATTCGACCTCCATATGCAGATCCTAAGGGCTTTTCAGTAAGCCTAAGTAAAGAGGGAGACTCTTGGTTATGGAAGTTTTCTTGAAACAGGTTGAAAATTTCTGGCAACATCTAAACTATTGATTTTCCCGAGATTAATTAGTACTTTTGAGGTAATTGGGAAGCATAGAATCTAAACTTTATCTTATGTTATCTATCATGAAGACATAGATTTTTCTTTAGACTAATAGCATTTCCACATAAGCACATATGAAATTAGCTCTCATTCTCTATTGCCTTAACTCTTGCTCTTCAAGAAGTTACCAAGTTGCACGGCATCTCCACAATTACAGATTTATAACAGGGAGAGAAGGAACATGTTAACACACAAAACCCAACCTCTAAAAAAAAGTAAGGCAAGTTTATTCCCATTTTCCAAGCAAGGCCTATGGCAGAGTCTTAGAGTAAACAAAGAAACAGGATTATTTTATTTTTCCAAATGTTAAAAAGCACAAGATCAAAGTTATTGCATTTCTTTGCTTTTGCTTTTCTATTTATAAAATGTTTGCAAAATGCCAAATTTAGGCTCTTGATTTTTTGCACAGGGCATGGGCTCAATTCAGCCATCATGGTGCTTCTGAGATGGCAGTGTTAATTCTACAGTAGCAATAACAACAGTTGGAGCTCCTGGGAACGCCTTCAGCATCAGTTCCTTCTTTCCTGCTACAGTTAGCATTTTGATTCTGTCTTAATGACTCCACGTTCCTCAGTGGCAGAGTCAGGGCACATTGCTGACTCCACCCAACAGAGCAGATTAGGACTGTAAATCTCAGGGCACAAACTGCTTACAGACATCTTCTGTTGAGTTGTTTCTCTGTTGTAATTACAGATGAGCATGCACTCTAGGCTCTTTTATCCTCTGAGGAAATCACGTGTGTGTCTGAAAGGCATTGTCACTCTAGGTTTACATTCACTTCCTATCAAGGCTTTTTTTTTTTTTTTTTTTCAGATTGTAGTAAATTCAGCTCTTTACTAGAGAATTCATTAGTTTGATGATGTCAAATGGAAAGTGTGATCCCTGGACTCCACACTTTCCATTTACTAAAGAGCAAGTGAACAGGAAGAGGGAAGTCCAGAGTAGTTTCCTAATATGACTAGATTCTTGGTTAAAGTGGATGCAATATTAATATGGGATCTAACTGTTCTATTACTAAGAGATTAAGCAGTTATGTATAGATTATTATAAATTTCTCTCTTAGCAGTGTGTTATTTTATCACACATACATGAAAAGTAATCTTTTTATTGGGCTATTTTGTATTATGTTAGGCTGTTAAAATTATTTTTACTTCTTCCTTTCTTTTCTTTCTTTCTCCCTCCCTTCCTTTCTTTCTTCTCTTCCTTTCTTTCTTTTCTTTCTTTCTTTCTTTCTTTCTTTCTTTCTTTCTTTCTTTCTTTCTTTCTTTCTTTCTTTCTTTCTT